>NC_057799.1:290469161-290678764 GCF_018294505.1 Triticum aestivum
ATAAGGAGGCCGAAGAGCAATTTCTACACACCGGAGTACCTTGACCTAGCCCCCTGCAAGAGGGAGCTAACAAAGTAAACCGGGTGTTGCATCATCTTCTTCTTTTGCACCACCTCATTTGGCCGCGTGGGCCCCGCCCTGACGGCGTCAGTCTCTGCCGGGAGCCTTGCCTTGCCGGCACCAGGCCCTGTCGGGGGAGTCTCTGACTTGCCGTCCGCCGGTCCTACCATTGCCACTGCCTCTTCATCAATCTCCCTCCGCGCCACTAGCGCGGCACTGACCACTTGGTTCGTTGCCGCCAGATACAGCAGCAACGGTTCTTGTGGTTTTGGCGCAACTAGTATCGGCGTAGAGGAAAGATATCTCTTCAGGTCTTGCAACGCCGCTTCAGCCTATGGGGTCCACTCCATTGGGCCCGCCTTCTTCAGGATCTTGAAAAACAGGAAGGGCGCGCTCAGCAGGCTTGGAGATGAATTGGCTCATGGCGGCAACGCAGCCACTGAGCCGACGCACATCCTTGATCCGCTTGGGCGCCTCAATCTGCTTGATAGCCTTGATCTTGTCTGGGTTTGCCTCGATCCCACGCTGTGACACAAAGAACCCGAGAAGCTTGCCGGACGGAACGCCGAAGACACACTTCTCAGGGTTCAGCTTGAGGTTGATCTTGCACAGGTTGGCAAACGTCTCTTCCAGGTCTTGTACAAGAGTTGCCCTATCCTTGGTTTTGACCACTATGTCATCCATGTATGCTTCCATATTTCTATGGAGCTGGGGTTCAAAACCAATTTGGAACGCTCTTGCAAACGTCGAGCCAGCACTCTTCAACCTGAAAGGCATCTGTAAAAAGCAATACGTACCACATGGGGTGATGAATGCTATCTTCTCTTCATCTTCTCTTGTCATGAAGATCTGCTGGTAGCCCGAGTAGGCGTCGAGGAATGACAACAGATCACACCCGGCCGTGGAGTCAACAATCTGGTCAATGCGCGGCAACATGAAGGGGTCCTTGGGACAAGCCTTATTGATATCTATGTAGTCAATACACAGCCTCCACTTCCCATTTGCCTTGCGCACCACCACCGGATTGGCCAACCACGTCGGATGGAGCACTCCTCTCACCAAACCTGCCGCTTCCAACTTCCTCATCTCCTCTGTGATGAACTCCTGCCTTTCCACAGCCTGCTTCCTGACCTTCTGCTTGACGGGCCGCGCATGAGGACAGACAGCTAGGTGGTGCTCAATCACCTCCCTGGGAACACTGGGGATGTCGGATGCTTGCCATGCAAACACGTCGACATTCGCCCGCAGGAAGGTGACGAGCGCGCCTTCCTATTTGCTGTCGAGGGTGGAGCTTATGGTGAAAGCCCCTCCCGTGCCATCCTCCCTAACGGACACCTTCTTGGTCTGCGGTGGCTCAGCTCTGGATTTCTTGCTCTTGCCGGTGGAGCTCTCTGGCACGTCCTCGACGGTAGCACAACACTCCGAAGAGGTGCGCTTGCCGGAGTGGGTGCGAGAGGTCTTGCCGGGCTTCTTCTTCCCTCCCGGGGCTTCAGCGGCAGGAGCAAGTGCCTTGGCGGCAGCTGCTGCAACTGCTTCCCGGTAGAGTTGGTCGGCACAAATCAGCGCGTCCTTCTTGTCGGAGGGGACGGAGATGATGGTCAACGGCCCGGGCATCTTCAGCATGTTGTAGGCGTAGTGCGACGCCGCCATGAACTTGGCTAGTGCCGGGCGGCCGAGGATCCCGTTGTAGGGCAAGGGGATCTCGGCCACATCGAAGACGATCCTCTCCGTCCTGTAGTTCAACTCTCCTCCAAACGTCACGGGCAGTGTGACCTTCCCCTTCGGCTGGCTCCTCCCCGGATTGACCCCTTGAAACGTGCCCGTTTCCTCGAGGTCTCCATCAGGAATTTGCAGCCTTTTGATCACGACGGGCGAGATCAAGTTCAGGCCGGCCCCGCCGTCGACCAACATCTTGTTCACCTTGAGGTTGTGTATCGTTGGCGAGACCAACAACGGCAAACACCCGACCGCGGTTGTGCGGTCAGGGTGGTCCTCGGCGTCAAAGATGAGGGGCGTGCTGGACCACTTCAGCGGCTTCTGAGCGTCGAACGACGGCTCCGCTGCTGTAATCTCACGCGCCCACTGCTTGAGCTGGCGGTGAGAAGTATGCAGCGAGGCGCCACCATCGACGCACATGGCCTCCGTAGCCTTCTGGAACTCTTGCTCGCCGGACTCGTCGTCCTCGTCATGATCATCGTCTTCTTGCTTCTTGTCACGGCCCCGGGCGGGCCTCTCTTGCTGGTTGTCCTTGCCGCGGCAGCCTCCTTGGCCGCCACGCTTCTTGCCGGATCCCTCGGCACCGTCCTGACCCTTCTCCTTGTCCCGCCTCTCATACTCGGCCTTTTGCTTCTTAGCAAGCAGCTCGACTTGCCGGCAGTTATGGAGGTCGTGGCCCTTGGTGCGGTGGATCTTGCAGTACTGCTTGTCCGAGCCCCCTGGCTTGTCGGCAGCCGCCAAGGCCAGGCAAGCGGCGCACCCGGCGATTTCTTTGTCGGGGTCGTCTACCTTGGCCTTCTTGGCGGCGCCGGTGCTGTCGAATCCCTCGACGGCAAGCACGGCCTTGCCCTTGCGTTTCCTGTTGCGACGCCGGCCCTTCTTTGTCGGGGCGGCGGTGTCTTCATCAGTAGAGTCGGTTTCCGCGCCGGCGTCCTCGCCGGGGTACTTCCTTCCCTCTTCAGCCCGGGTGCACCTATCGGCCAGAACATAGAGTTCGGCCACATCCTTAACCTTGGTCATCACCAACTCTTCGCGCATCTTGCGGTTGCGCATGTTCTGAAGGAACGCGCTGATCATGGTGGCGAGATGAATGTCGGGGATGTTGTACTGCACCCGGCTGAATCTCTGGATGTACTTGCGCAGGTTTTCCCCTTCCTTCTGGGGAATGATATGCAAATCACTGGCCTGGCCATGAGCTTGGTGGCCTCCAGTGAAGGCGCCAATGAACTCATGGCATAGATCCGACCAAGAAGAAATGGAATCCGCCGGCAAGTGCATCAACCAAGACATGACATTGGGCTTCAGTGCCAACGGGAAGTAATTGGCAAGCACCTTATCGTCGCGAGCTCCGGCAGCCTGCATCGCGATGGTGTAGATGCTGAGGAACTCTGACGGATGGGTCTTGCCAGTGTATTTCTCGCCGACCTCGGGCTTGAATCTGCGGTGGGACGGCCACTGGAACTGCCGCAGCTCACAGGTAAAGGCTGGGCAGCCCACCTCGTAAGGTAGGCCGCCGGAGCCCCCGGTGCTGGGTGGTCCATAGCGGGTCCCGCCCGCTTGTCCGGCTGGTGGCGTGTATCACGCCGGCGCTCGATAGTGGTTCGAGCATCTTCGTGAGCTCGTTCTCAAAGAACTTGGCGCTGGTCCCGGTGGGTCCGCGGGTCGGACGACGCTATAGAGATGTTATCACAAGCGTCATCACGACGGGCCGACACCCGTGGTGGCTGGCGAGGAGGAGGAGAGTGCACCGTGATCGCAGCACCCCCGGTCCTCCCGGCGCTGGCATGTGGTGGCTCGGTGGAGCGCCGGCCCGAGGGCCTCGCCGGTCGCGGATCATCTTTGTTGGCGACGGCGACGAGGCTCCAGATGGTGGCCCTCCACTCGTCGAGCTTCTCCGCAGCAGGAGGGAAGTCGAGGAGTAGCTGCGCACGGGCTAAAGCTTCTGCTGGCGTGGGTGGCGGCGACAGCTGCGTGGACCGTGGCGCGCTTCGACTTCCAACCACGTTAGAAGGAGCTCTATCACGGCCCAGCGGCTGCGTGCCATTTTCGCCAGCACTTCGGCTGGCATGCTGAACTCCTTCGTCCCGCGGACGAAGCACAAGGCTCTTCCCATGGCGGTGTCCAGGGTCACCGGTGTGGTGATGCTGCTCATCGCGCACACCATGGGAAGAGCGCGCCGTGGTCGCCGGGGTTGGCGTCTTAGAGGTCGCTGCGCCGCCCGTAGGGGGTACATCGATGCCTCCGGAGGGCCCCACGCCGTCTGCGGGGGCCCCAGCCATGCCCTTGGACCTGGCGGCGTGCGGCTCGTCGTCTGGCGCACGAACGACGCCGCTCGCCAGGCTCTGACCGCCGGGGCGATGCTGGTGCTCGTGGGCCGCGGCTCGGGTTCTGTCCGCGATCGGCCCGCTACTCGCCCGCACTGGCGCAGGCCGCTCAGCTCCCGACGCGCCGATCGCTGTGATCGTCTTCTTCTTGGGAGCCATGGCGATGAAGAACTGCTAGGCTAACTACTAGACCAGATTCTCACAATTTCACCCCCTACCTGGCACGCCAAAGATGTCGGTGGGAAACGACACCTATGGGATCACAAGAATCCCTACTATGGTTGCCGGGGCGCGGGGTTGTGAGAAGAGCAGGATTAACAGTCAGCACAAGGATCGTTTACCCAGGTTCGGGCCGCGAGGATGCGTAAAACCCTAGTCCTGCTTTGGTGGATGTATTGAGTGTTCTTGAGCTCTCGAACTAGCTATGGTGGCTGTGTAGTTGAAAAGAGCCGAATCCCCCTCCAGTACACCATGGGCCTCCTTTTATAGTCGAAAGGGGCTGCCACAGTGGCACACAGGAGGTGGAAAGGCCTACAGTGATATGAGCTTATCGCCCGTATTACAGGACAAGACGCATTTAATGCGTCGCTTAGGTGTCCCCTAGCTTTATCGGGGACGGGAGCGAGGCCCGTCCCGTCCGTCGCCGCTCCTCTTCGCTTCGACACGCGCCCTGGCCAGCGATGCATGCGGCGCCATGTAGGAAGGTAGGCAGCTGAGGTGGCGCGGTGGTAGGGTCTTCACGAAGATCTGCATGCCGGCATGCAGGCGCTTGCTGATCTGGCCTGGAAGCTGCATGTTGCCACGCAAGTTCCTGCCCAGTTGGTTGGGCTAGCAGCTGCATGCTAATGGCGGTGGAAACTTGGCTGGTGCAGGCCTGGCAGTGGCCCCGCTGATGTCCTCGGCAAGGGCCTTGCCGGGGGCCCGACAAGGGTCTTGCCGTGGCGCGCAGTCGTCCCCTGCAAGGATCTTGCCGGGGGTCTCGTGGCTTTCCTCGGCAAGGATCCCGCCGAGGGTCGCCGTCTTCTGGTCCTCATCTGATCTCATATATCTATGGTCTTGACAAAGATCTGCATGCCACCACAGAGGTGCCTCCCGAGCCCTGGTCCAATCGTAGTTGGTTGGGTTGGAACCTGTGGGCTCAAGGGCGGCTCGCTCTGTTGGTGTTTGGGCAAGTTGCCCCGGCAAGGTTCTTGCCGGGGCCGCGGAGGCCGCCCCGGCAAGGGCCTTGCCGGGGGTGTCCACCTCGCCCCTTTGCTGTCTTGTGTTTCTGGCCTTGGCGTTGCCTCTGACCATCTTGTTCCTCTGGCTTCTCTCCGACTTCCCTTCCCTACTCTGCTTAGTGTGGCCCTGGGCGTGGCTCCGACTGTCCGTGCACAAGTAAAGGGGTCAAAAGGAGCGCCCCTATTTTTGTACACCGACAACAAATGTATCCAATTTAGGCAGCATCATATTCTCATGAACATTAGAATCATTATCAAGAAACGAAAGTATCTGGTAATTTAATTGGCGTGCACAAGCTCTAGTAATTGGTCCAGTATGTATAGTAGCAGGGGTTGTGGGTGTAACAATGGTATTGATGTCCTCATCACCATGGATGAAGTGGGAATGAGATTCAAACATCTGGGCGTCTTGGCTCGGCCGGAAACATCGAGAAACTTGGTTTTAAAATTCCTGTAAATATAAAACTTGCCTGAAAATCTTGAAACTTGGCATGGTGTCAGGACATGGCACCAACATGCTATGGTAAGTTTCTTGTCCAATTTGCGAAGGCGCACACATTAACAATCAACAAAGTTATTTTGGAAGAAGTGTTGTCACGTTACAAATCGGAAACACAAGTATTATTGAAACGGTGGGCGTTCTACTTACCATTTACGTGCCGCCACGCGTCCCCTTTTTTTATTCAATAGGAGGGTCGTGCGGGGTAGCTATTTGAGTACGGGAGGCGTGCGATCAGACCCCTGCGCGTGCTCATCGGGAGGAGAGCCCTTTGACCTCTATCCGCCGCCCACCTCCCTCCCAACGTCTCCATTAATGGCGCTTGAGCCCCTTTTTCATGGCGTCGCTATGTCTCACTCGACTGAGATTTAAGAGAGAAAAAAGAAAATCTGAAAAGAAAGTTTTGCACGGATCTTGATGTAAGATCCGACGGACCTATATTGCATCGACCACGACTTATAGCAAGACTGATGAATATAAGGATGATGACAGTGGATAATAATTGTCTTACATATTTAGGAAGATAATTAAAAAAGCCACATGCGGCAAAGCTCGAAATACACAAGGGCAAAAGAAGAAGGAAGACAACGATATGGCTCGCTGATCTCTACTTTCTTGATGCGTTGCTGTAGGCCGCGGGAAGCCGGGAGCTAGTCTCCGCGGCGAGCGGCGATGAGCTCTTTTGTGTCCTCAAGACGCTGGTTGAGAGTATCCACGGATTCCTCCACCAGCCTTTGGCGCTCGATGCGGAGCATGTCATTCCAGTCCATAAGTTTCTTGACGATGACACTGGTCCTCTTGAACCAGGCAGCAGTCTCCTCCTGCTGCTCCGCACTTCCGATGATCTTCACTTTCAGCAGGTTGCGCTCGGCCCAGAGCTTTGCATTGCCCTCCCTTAGTTGCCGGATGACGCCGGTAGTCTATTCAAATGACGCTTTCCTGTTGTCCTACAACCTCACCCAGCCGGACATTAGATCCATATGGCTATGGTCGATCGCATTCATGTGCCTATAAGAGTCCTCGCGTGTGCGCGAGAGATGTTCCCAGGCCGCCGCGGCGCGGGAGGACATCTCTGCCGCATTCGTGGCGCAGCGGGACATCTCTGCTGCTTCCACGGCGCGACCGGACCAGTCTGCTGCATCGACGGCGTGGCTGGACCTCCGTGCTGCTTCGGCGGAGAGGTGGGACCTCTGTGCTGCTACAGCCGCGCAACAGGACATGTCGGCTGCTTTCGCGACGAGGCGGGACATCTCTCGTGCTTCCGCTTCCATGCTCGCCTCTCCCTGGTGGTAATCTCTCGACCCATAACTCATGTTGGCCATGGGATACGCAAGGGAATGATGATGAATGACTTGTTTGTTTTTGTGGACTAGCACAAGGCCCGTGCGTTGCAACGGGGCATATAAATTTTAGTGGTTTGACATTATGTTATAGCACAAAAGACCATGCGTTACAGCAAATACAAAATAAATAAGTGTGTGGTTACAAACTTGAAAATTATTTTACCAATCAAACAACTTCTATTATTTGGTGGTTCAAATGAATGGTGTCAAATACACATCAACATTGTCAACTAATAGAATTTGCAAATAATGCCAGCTCAGTAGTCATGTGGAATGTTCAGAGAAGATTCTATTTTAGCTTGTTACACGAAATTTACATTTTTTTCTAGAAGAAATATTGCCTATAAATAAATTAAATAATAATGATAAACTTTAGCACAATGCAATGGTTCATATTTTTTAATTTAAGATGAAGGACATGAAAGAGAAAACGATGACCATACTAAGGCTACAGGAAAGGCATACAAAGAATATCATACAGTTATTATATAACACCACGCCTTTAGACATTTCCAAATATACAAAACATAAGGTACTGAATTCTTTTACATAGACTGATATGACTCAAAAATACAATGGTCAATGAGAGGACAAAAAAGGCACAGGATTTTCTTTTGTACATCAACGCCAACTAAAAATAATAAGAATTGTAATTAAAGAAAAGCGACCAAAAAAACTGTTAAGAGCATTTGTCTTGCACTCTGACTCAATGTTTTGCTGGCACATTTCCTCATGAACAAATTTGCTTTACTAACCCTCCTATAAAACTTTCAGCTGGATGTCGGTGCCACCGAACTACCCGCTCAATTGTAGGCTCAACTCCAACCAGCTCCATTCTAGGAATAGATGGATTTGTAGTTTTCGACTCCTACTTCAAAAAAGTTTGTTGGGCCTCTACTTTGAGTGAGAACCATACAGTCATACTGCAAACACATAAAAAGTAACGGTTGAAGTAATGCAGAATAATATTCTCAAGTTTAATATACACAGGAAAATGAAAATATCATTATAACAAACAAGGAAAAAGGTTTATAAGTTCTATATTGATGCTCACAATGTCTCTATCCAGCACAGAAAGTCATTTTACTTTTGAGAGCATCATCGATTTAATCTTTATTTTCTCAAGTGGATAACAATTCATCATTGTCACCAACTACACAATAGGAAATGTGAATAAAAAGACTGCAGTAAGAATTAAGGGAGAAGTCCAGGGAAGTTTAACCCCCACTCTCAAATGAGGGATCCATGTGCTTACTTTGCTTTCCATGTAGCTTCAAAATAATGTATTACCTGTTGTAGATTTTTACTCGTTCTCACTGTCATTCTACTGGAAATTCCACAAGGAAAATATATGCCTTCTTCTTTCATAGTAGTGAACGCTGAACCTGGACCATCAAAGAGAAGATAATTTCTCATCAAATTGCCCAGCACTGTAATGAGAAGAGAAGCATCCATAAAGTAATAAACAAACCGAATCTGAATGTACCTCATCAAATGAAGGTGGCAGAAGTGTGGCGACCTAGCATAGATGTTTCACAGCCTCAAGGCTTGCAGAATCAGAGAAGTCAGAAGCCTGCTATGTATAATATGTAGGCATGTATTCTTACTTCATGAGTCTCTTATCTACTTTCCAGTAGGCAAATTTTTGTAAGCAGACTTATCTTACTTGAGAATCCTCGCTTCTTTCCAGATTTCTTGAGAAAAGTTTATGGTCATTGGTCATCATAACATCTACATTTTAGCGCTGGGTAATGAAAACAGAACATGGTAAATTTACCTGAATATGTCCCACAAATATTTGTACGATGGATGTTAGTTTAACTCGAACCAATTGCACTAATAAAATAGAACACTTAGAAAGAAGGTAAAATCAGCCTCACCAACAACGACTTTCACTAAGTAGAAGGACATTCCCTTCCCCAGCAGCCCCACACCAAGACCTCGAAGCGAGCTTCTGCTAAAAATCATAAAATGAAATGTGGCTTTACAGAAGATAATGATTTTCCATCAATGTTAGAATATCAGAACTTATCTATTTCAAAGAACGGAAAGGTAAAGAAGGTGGACATGTGGGAAAGATCAAGCCTTCCTCGGCTGTGCAGAAATAGTCGCAGTACACGCTCCCGCAGTGCACTGCCTAACACAAAGTTCTTTATTGCTTTCTCGGATATAGAGAATAACTAAATATTTCATATTTTTATATTAGGTTTTTTAAACATTTTTTCCACTCTCTAAGTCTCCACTAATTAGACTGAAATAGAGTCTAGTAAATTAATAGCCGATTGATATTTTTTGAGGTTTGGCGGCCATCTCTTTTTCTGTTCAGCTAGTACTATAACAAAGTTCTGTAGATACCTTGGCAACAGTAGCGGAATCCTTAACACAAACCAGTAACCCAAGTACATGGTAGCTAAGAATATATAGGCGCTAACTTGGAGCAAGAGAACTCCTTTAGGTATTACCATTATTATTGTCAAGCACATCTACCAGAATCTTTTTTTAAGGGAGAAACATGACAGTAGCCAATTTATTTAGTTCTCACCAGTAAATAAAAACAGGTACTAAAATAGTTATCCAGGAAGGGTAGCTTCCTAGTTGTAATCATACCTAATTGTAGAACTTCGGGTACGATTTAGTGTGAAGGACGCACCTTCTGACCTCCTGACCTCCAGCCAGAACAATCAAATTGATCAACATATTGGATTGGCCTGCTTGGGACGTAGCTAGTAAGTCTAGCTATCTTGATTGGGACGTAGCTAGTAAGCCTCATGAAATCAATCCAGTGGCCTGCTTGGACGTAGCTAGTAAATCAATCTAGCCGAAAACGTCCCAAGCACCAGGAGGAATCTGCTACTTAGTAATAAAATCGATCAGCAAAGATGGTATATGTTCAGATCTTGGAGAAGTATGGACAAATAGTTTACAGATAATCAATTTGTAGATTTCCTAGCTTATGCAGAAATACAATACATCATCTATCCAGGACCGGGAAGCAACACTAAATTATGGCATGATATCATTCACTTCTTTTTGTTGCCAATGAATACTAAATTGACCACTTGCTACTAACAAAACTGAGATTACCAGAAGCAGGTCCACCTGATCTCACGGCGCTCGTTCTGCCGCCACCACGAAGGCAAGATTGATCCACCGCCTACAGGAATCCAAGGGAGAGGAGAGAAAGAGAGAATCGGTCGATGGATTCCGATCCGCCGTCCCGAACTCTACTTCCGCGCTCGCCCAACCTCGAGCGAGGTGGGTGCGCAGAGCGGGGCGGCTGCGAGCGCGACCGGCGGCACGCTGCGGCGGCGGGGGCGGGCAACGCGCGACGGCGGCGGGCGGCGCGCGGTGAGGCGGCGGGCGGGCGGGCAGGAGGTGGCGGCTGCGGGGGTGGGCGGCGAGCGGCAGCGGAGGACAAGGCGGGGTGGGGCTGGAGGTCGAGATGGGATCGAGGAGGCAGGCCGTGCGGTGGTTGGGCTATTTTTTTCCTTTCTCTCTCCAAACCGATTCGGGCTGACTTATGTTGAGGATTGCGGGTTGATTACTTAAAACTTCAGGGGCTTTTCTGCAAAATTGCTGACGATGTACGACCAGGGGAGGTTGGACGAAACGTAAGAGGGGAGAGGGAACTTTATGTTTCTTTTAGGTAGTAGCGATGAGGAGTTAGGAATTTGCAGTTATCTTGGAGTAGTAGTATTTATAACCGAGTACTAATACGCTCCTAAGTGGGAAACTGTTTAGGTTTTGATCAGTGTGAACAGGTTTGCAATTAAATATAGCATGGTAGTAATTTGGAATGTGACGGGACGCAGACTCAAAATTTACTGACGGATCTACAATTTTTAAGTGAGGCACTATTCCCGGACGACGTAACGTGGGGCTGCGTACGTGGCGTTTGCACCATAGGGTGCACCACAATAGGCAATGTCAGCAAATGTCTTGTTCTAACAACCGTGCGTGCTCGTTATTACCATCACGCATGCTTCTTTTAATTAGAATGTGTGCCCGTCTAGCGCACACATGTTGATCTGTCTATGTTTTTCTGTTTGTTTTGGCTAATCACACACAGTTCGTCCATGTGAAGTGTACGCCGTCAATCGCAGACATGTTGATCTGGCTGACTGTTTCTGTTGTGTTGCCTAATCGAAAATAGTTAATCCTTCTGAAGCGTATGCCCTCAATCGCACAGACCTTCATCTGGCTGCCTGTTTCTGTTGTTCCGCCTCATCACAAACAGTTAATTCGAGTGAACTGTATGCCGTATATCGCACACGCCTTCATCTGGCTGCCCGTTTCTGTTCTTTTTCCTCATTGCAAATAGTTAATTGAACTGAACCGTATGCCCACATCGCACAGGAAACTAAAATCTGAACCATGTTTGATGAATCCTTCATCGCAAACATTTTGAATCTTTTTGACGATTTTTTTACATTACCGTTCGCGATTAATGCACCGCACACGGTTTTGTCAAGGGGTCTCTGATCATAGTGCCGCGTTAGCAGCATCCTGCAGTAGTTGCTAGCACTTATTTCCCGCCGCCGCCACCACTACCACCGCCATCCATTAGTTATCGCGCTGTCATATTGCACTAAGCATGCATCTAGTAGAAGAAGAAGAAAAAAAGAGAAGAAAGAAAGAGAAGGGAAGTGTACGTGGATTTGTGCCTTGGATCTTGCTTCTCACGTTGGAAAATACTAGTTGGTTGGTTGAGTTGGTTTCCAAACCAAGGAAAACGTGTGTTTGGCAAGTATAAGTTTGGTACGGTTGGCTGAAAAAAGGGAGTAATTCACGTTTGGGTTAAAAAGAAAAACCGCCCTTTTGATTGCTTCTGTTTCCAAGTTATTCTGCATGCTATTTTGCCACGCAAGGAAACTAGCTGGTTTGGAAAGTTTGACCAACATTTTTTTATTTTGGGAAGTGTAGATATTTTGGCTTGCTTGTTCAACGTACTAAAAGAAAGGAAAGTGCAGATCTGATTGAATCTCTCTTTCGGCTGAATCAGTGGAGATCACAGAGAAAAAAAGAGAACAGAGAGGTCGGTGGATTAAAAGGAAAGGAGAGAGAAAGTTTCCTTTGGTTGTTAGATATGTGGAAACAAGTCCCACAACTTTTGGATCAGAAAAAAAAGAGGATTTACATTATTTCGGTTAGTCTCATTGGGATAAGTCTCTTGGAATCCGTGCGTACTAAAAGGAAATGTGAATAGTGGAGGCAATACTGTCGGTTGTTTCCCTGTGAGGTTTCTTCGAGAGAGAGGATTAAAAAAAGCATGCAATCTGATTGCTCCGGTTTCCCAGAAATCTGCATGTTATTCGCCACAAAAGGAAACTAGTCCGTCTGGAAAGTTCGAGGATGAAAAAAAACATATCTTGAAGAAGGAATTTGACTGATAAAAATTCATTCTTTTGTCAAACTTTGAAAGAATCTGGGAATAACTTCAGAAAAATTAGAAGATCCAGATAAGATCCTGGGAAAAGACCTGTGGTTAGGCCCACTCAAAAGAAACAACACCGTTGAACGATATTTTTAAAAGACATATTGCACAGATTGAATTAAATGGCTCGAATGAGATAACGACCTGGAAATAGCTTGAACAGATTAGGAATGGAAACACGAATCTTTTGAGATATCTTCTACACTCCTGATATGAATAGAGAGAGGTGAACGTTTAAGAGAGGCTTACATAAGAAATTCCAACATGGAAATTATGTGAATTGAAGAAGGTGAAATGATGAATACCGAAAGCTTGAATTTAGTCCACCGAAGAAGAACACAAGAACGAAGAATTATGAACTTGTATCTCCTGAGCATCTTCACGAGGAATCACTGGATAAGAAGATTGAAGGAAAAGAATGAAGAGACTTTTCATGAATAAAATAGATACTTGATTTGAGAATTTTGACTTCGCGAAGAAAAATGGTGGGAGGGTGGGAAAAATAAAGACAACTTGGGACGGATCAAATAGACACCGTTAAGAAAACTGAAAATTGCTCTTGCAAATGAAAACAAGGATTTAATTATCTTGACGAGCAGCACACTGGTTGGAAAAAAATTTGAGATGACAATCTCGGTGATCAAGAAGAATTAGCACTCCCATAGAAATATGAAAACATCACTTAGGAAAGGTACGGAATCAACACTTCACTTCGAAGCAACTTGAGTACCACAAATAAAACAAAACAAAAGATTTGGATCGTTAAGCCGGAACAAACATATGATAGAGATTTTGTCCAAAATTTTCATTGTGGGGCCCACACGGGCTCGATCATACAACAACATCATGTACAAGGCAGTGCACATGACATATGAAGCGTCCTCGAGTCAGCATAGCCAAGGATTCTTTAAGACACAATGAGACCGCCGTAAAACTGACCATCAACAGGCATATCAATAGCCATCGAACCCCAATCTCATATAATGCATTTGTCGGAAAGATATCCTAGGTAACAACTTGAATTACCACCTAGGAACTCCTGAAATTTTCTGGAAATGCAATCTTGTCCAACGGATACAAGGAGCAAAAATCATCACAAAACTCCTAATAGAATTGTACGCTCCAAATGCATCACATCCATCAACACATAATCAAGAAAACCTCGGAAACTCGTGTACCTCAGACATTCGAAAAACGACAGCTATACTAGTCGTGGCACGGTTACGCACGCGGTTGGTTTATTTTATAGAAGTTTAGTGTCAACTTCTCTACAACCGCATAAATTTCAAAGTCTCCGGGTATGGCTCTTGAAAAGATTTAACCCTGCAGGGGTGCTCCAAGTAGTCCATTATAAATTACCACACGCATCCGATGGAACATCCTCACACGATGATAACATGATGCTTACAGTAAAGAATCCTAGTGGACAAGTCACTAGTCGATGGTAAAACAATCCCAGAGAGACCTTCCGGTGAGCCATATCTGTGTCCAGAGCCGCACGCTCTCTATCTATGGGCTCATCCGTCTATGCTAAGTGAACAATAGCCAGAATACCACCGAGTTGCCCCGAGGCGGCACCGCCGACTGTTAAGTAGGTGGACCAACACTCATGAGGAGCACTAGCCTGGTTTGTTGATTAACTATCCACGTGTTTGTTGATTAATTATCCACGGGGGCCGGTAGGTCCCTATGCAAGTTTTATTTGGTTGGCAAATGGTAAAACCAAAGTTGGGCCTCTCTGGTAAACCTTTACACTAAAACGAATGATCAGGGGGTCCCCATATACCCATAGGTGTTAGGAGTGCTCGTGATGGAACATAACACCGGTATAACGGAAAATAAGGCGGCATGAGTGGAACAGAACACCAGGCAATAGGACAAGCCATCCACCCATTACCGAGTATATAGATGCATTAACTAAATAAGAGATATTGTGATATCCCATGATATCCATGTCCCAACATGGAACAACTGCAACTGTACCTGCAACTAGCAACGCTATAAGAGGTGTTGAGCAAAGCGGTAACCTAGCCAAACAATGGTTTGCTGGGATGGTGGAAGGTTAGAGGTTGTATCATGGCAATTTGGGAGGCTTGATAAACAACTGGCGGGTAGCGAGACATAGCGATAGCATCAGGGCAACTAGCAAAGCAAAGATAGTACTGATCCAAGGTAATGGTCATCTTGCCAGAAATCCCGCTAGGAAGAAAACTAAATCCATGAAGAAGACGAACGAGCGTAGTCGAATGAATCCTCGCAACGCAACGTTTCAGAACTCTAGCAAGGAGAAGCAAATCCAGAAACAAACAAATGGCATGGTAAACATCACAACATGTTCATGATATGATGCCCAAACAATTATGATGCATGTTTATTTTAGTGAGGCGTGGCATGGCAAAGTGCAACACACAATACTACAATTTAAATGAAGCTCAACGGGTTGCATATTGACGAAACTTCACATTCGAATTATTCAGTTCACTCTTGTTTATGCTACCCATCAACATTAAATGTTGGTTAACGTGGCAAGAGGTGAAACATAATTAATCTACCAATCTAGGCAAGTTAAAATGAGGCCGGAAACAACAATAAGAATTATGGAATATCCCCATGTGCATATTTCGAATTTGGTACTGTTCTGCCTAAAACACAATTTTAATGTTTCTAAACATGCAAAGTAAGTGCATCATGTTAATCTATACACTTTTCTACCCCATTTACATATAAAGTTTATTTAATTCAGAGCTATGATTTATTAGATATGAATTAAACTGTTTTAACATGTCCTTTATACAAATTAATACAAATAGCAATTTTAACCATTGTTAACATGGATGAAAGTTAGATATTATTAATCTACACAAAATTCAGATCATTTTACATATATGACATGTTTTAATACCATGCATGGTTGGTGAGATATTAAATGCATGAAGTGCAATGACTTTTTTTTTGTAAAGCTGGCACTCTCTGGATAATTGAATAAATTCTCAGACGCTGAAAAAAACATACGCGGGCCGAAACTGTTGGGGGCAGGATACCAATGTGTGCAATGGGCAAGGGACTAACGGTGGCGCTCACCTTGGGCCCTGAAGCCGGCTCGGTGGTGGTGGGCTGCAGCAGAGGCGGAGAGAGCTAGGCCTTGGGGAGGCGCCAGCCCACAAGCGGAGAAAGAGGCAGCCGGGTTGGGCCGGCTGTTGGTGGCCCAGGCAGCGGCTAATGGGAAGGATGGTTGTGGCAGGGGCTAGGGTTTCATCTAGGTTTGGTATAGGATTCTATATAAAGGGAAAAATACTATGTTTGGACCCTCTGATTAAATTGAACAACTGAGAATGAATAGGCTTGAGGAGTCCATTAAATAAACCGAAGATGTTTGGGGTTGTTCGGGGTTGATCCGGACCCATCAGTGACTACTGAGCAGTTTGGGTTCGGGGCAGGTTATCGAACGCGCGCGAGGGTCTGACAAAAGTCCACGGAGAAAAGGGGGTTTGATGGGCTCAGAGAAGAGAGCAGTCCGGTTGATCTGAGAGGAGGTGAATAGGGACAAGGAAGAAGCTGCAACTATGAGCGGATGCAAGTTTTGAAGAAAAAATGACGGCAACAGAGTGCCGATGCAATGCGAATGATGCCATGGTAAAATTCAACAAGCAGATAATTAACACGTCGAACACGAAGAACATGGAAGGCGTCTGGAGCGTCGGTCTCGGGCTGTTACATCGTCTTCCTCCTCTATCGATTGCCCGTGAGGCAAAGGAAGGGCGCGCGTGCCGGCGCTCGTCTAGGCGGCTCCGGTCACTTCCGGTTCTGCTTAAAGCACCGGCGAGCTCGGGAAGGCATGTAGCATCCAGGCCCGCACTGCACGAACATCGAGGGGGGCCGAAGGGACAACAACTTGAGCTCTCACGAATGAGGCCATCGACCGAAGATGAATTCGAGTACAGAGACATCCCAGAGGTGAGCCGAGGATATAGAAAGGTCCATTGGGCTCTGGTGGTTCCATTGGTGGGAAAGGAAGGGGAGAGGGGCTTAGGCTCGCTTCAATTTAGGCAGAGCCGGAAGTGGCGATGGAGGCCAGAGGAGAGCATGGAGAGTTCCTTCGCTTGTTTTCTTGGGTGAGACGGGGCTTTGGGAGGTGGGGGGGCTGATGGTGTGGAGATATGCATCCGGGGATGTCTTAAGTAGCCGAAGCCAGATGCCCTCATCCGCAAGCCGCCATGGGCATGTGGTAGATGCTCTGGCGCAACCGCGTACGTGTGCGCTCGTGGGCAGGCTCGAACGATGACGGGAGAAAGCTAGTGCAGCACCAGAGGAGTAGTGAAGGTAGACACGGGGAGGGAGAAGTCCGGTCGGCCACTCAACGGAATAGTGTCGCGGTCGGTGCTACCGTGACGTGAGGAGGGAGAAGGCTCTAGAGGGTGCGCGTGGTTGGAGAAGAATGTAGGTGACATTGTGGACATGGTGTGGTGGCGAGAGCACGACATTTGGGCGGTGGCCGAGGTCCCCAATGCCCAAAGCATGCTTTTAGCATGCTAGACCACATGATCACCGCGTGCACCGATGCGTACACGGTGACTCAGCGTGGCCGACCATGTCTAGGATGTTGCCTATGTGTCCTGGGACCCCCCTGATGTGATGGTTCAAAGAAAGTACTGTGATGATGGGATGGATAAGCTAAAGTTTGTTGTAGTGAACTTGGGCTAGAAGTTGTGGTAAAATGGGATGGTTAAATGGAGAAACCTGTTGTCACAGAGGTTTAGGGTAGGAAGGATGAGAATCCTATAAAATTTGAAGCCATTTGGACCAAGTTTGATCATAGTTGCTTCATAACAAACAATCTGGTCCAGAAAATAGAATTTCATGACGCACTCACATAGAGTCTGGGATTGAGCTAAGACTGGGTAGAGGATGGTTATTTAGACATAAGAAGGCACAGTAAAAGTTCCATGCCATTTGGACATGCCAAAATGGTACTTCCTTCCCAGTGGTCCTCTCTGGACAGAAACGTGGAGAAATTGTGGAGAGAGATTGGCTTGATGAAATGATACCAAATTTTGTCTAGGGAAGTTATCTATGTAGGATCATGTCCTGGTAAATTGTTAGATTTTATGGAGCAATGTAAAATATAATTACTTCACAAACTGAAAATATTACCAGAAACAAGGATTGGATGGTATGCTCACATAGATAGTTGGATGGAGATGAAATTTGGCGGGGAGTAATTATTTTAGCATATGAAGGAGCTGCAAATTTTTCAACTCATTAGGATAAGCCTAGCTAGTACTTCCTTCGCAACGCTTCTCTTTGGACAAAACTTTGAAAATTTGTTGATGAAGATTCACTGTTAGAAATAAGCCACAACGTCGGTGTCGACCAGCATGTACGTGCGTGTCTAGGTTGTACGTAGCCGTGGCGGGTTTTCCCTGTGCGCGTGTTCTGGTTTGGTCCGACGCCGGTATGTGTTTGTGCCCGAGTCATCGAGAGTTACATGGTAGCCGTTGTCGATCTGTTGGAGCTAACTGCGTCATGCGCGTAGTGGCGTGTCATGCACGTGGCCAGGCGAGCGGATCGTGCAGCGCGTCATGGGCGTGTGGACAGGAGTGGAGCGTGGCGTTTGTGCATGCGTACTCGCTGTATAAATACTCCCCCCTGTGTACTATTGGCGCCGAGCCCTCGCTTGCTCTTTGCACCGGTGTCGAGTTCCCTCTCGCTCTCTCATGAACGGAGCTAGAAGAAGAAGAAGGGGAGGAGACATCACAGAATTTTCCCGGCGACGAACGCCGCCACGGGCGCACCAACGCCCTAATCTTTTCTCTTTTAACTGGCTGAAACCAAGAAGTACACAGGGGGTACTTATACAGGGAGTACGCACGCACAAATGCCGCGCTCCACTCCTATCCACACACCCACGATGCGCTGCACGATCCGCTCGCCTGGCCGCATGCACGGCGCGCCACTACGCGCACGACGCAGTTAGCTCCAACAGATAGACAATGGCTACCCTGTAACTCTCGATGACTCGGACACGACCACATACCGGCGTCCAACCGAACTAGAACACGTGCACAGGGCACACCCGCCACGGCTACATACAACCTAGATACATAGGTACATGCTGGTCGACACCCACGCTATGGCTTATTTCTAACATTTTTTTGGCGCTGAGCCCTCGCTTGCTCTTTGCGCCGATGCCTAGCTCCCTCTAGCTCTCTCACGGATGGTGCGAAGGTGTGAGGTGCTGCACGGCGTCATGGAGGCCGGGCAGCCGTGACGCGCGGGAGCGCGTGGCTACGGCGACGCGGGGCATGTTCGGCGGTGGCGGCATTCACCGGCAGCTGCGGAGCTCCAGGCCGTGTGTCGGCCTATGGAGGTGCGCGGCGCGATGCATCGGCCACAGAGCGGCATCCGAGGAGGTTCACGTCCGAGCGCGACATTATCGACGGTGTATGTCGCCGGAACATTAGGCGTGTGTCGCCGGCGGATAAGGAGCTCGGCATGTGTCACCAAGGAAGCATGGTGACGACCAGCGTCAGTGCGCCAGGTCTAGTCCGTGGAAGTGGTGACCGGCGCCAGCACGCCAGGTCGAGTCCGCGGTCGTGGCGACGACATCGACAGGAGCTGTAACAACTCCGGCAACGGCGAGGTCGTGGCTTAGGGGGAGAATGTTAGAAATAAGCCACGACATCGGCGTCGACCAGCATATACGTGCGTGTCTAGGTTGTACGGAACCGTGGCGGGTGTGCCCTGTGCGTGTGTTCTGGTTCAGTCGGACGCTGATATGTGGCCGCGTCCGAGTCATCGAGAGTTACAGGGTAGCCGTTGTCGATCTGTTGGAGCTGCCGGCGTCGTGGACATGGTGGCGCGCCGTGCGCGCGGCCAGGCGAGCGGATCGTGCAGCGCGTCGTGTGCGTGTGGGCAGGAGTGGAGCGCGTTGTTTGTGCGTGCGTACTCCTTGTATAAATACCCCTTTTGTACTGCTTGGTTTGAGCCAGCTAAAGAGAGAAAATATTAGGGCGTTGGTGCCCCCGTGGCGGTGTTCGTCGCCGGCAAAATTCTGTGTTGTCTCATCCGGTTCTTCTTCTACCTCCGTCCATGAGAGAGCGAGAAGGAGCTAGGCCCCGGCGCAAAGAGCAAGTGAGGGCTCGGCACTGACAGTGACTAGGCAAATGGAGTTGAATTTTGGCATGTGGCAATGATTTGGATATGAAAGAGTGCTCAAAAAGTTTGAGATCAATCAAGAAAAGATAAATAGTACTTACTTCACAAAGTGTTATTCTCGACAGAATAGGAAAAGGAATATTCCTGAATTATGAATATAGGTTGCTTCACAATTTAGGTCAAACATGGTTATTCCTTTAATAAAAAAAGGAATATTCCAAAGAAATAAAGATTGGGGTTAGGCTTGAATGGAAATGACATGATATTGGGAAATATTTGAGATTGAGGAACCACTTGGAAGAAGAAGAAAGGATGATCTTCCCAGGTTTCAAGTCCACAGAGGCACTCTAAACAAAAAATAGAGCAAATACCAAAGAAAATGAAAAGAAAGGGCTTAAATTTGGGGTGTCACAAACCTACCCCCTTAGGAAAATCTTGTCCTCGAGATTCGGTTGCTCAGGGAACAAGTATGAATATGACTTAAGGAAACCGTTTCCAACTCGGGTATCCTTTTCCTTCGTATGTTGTTCCCCCCTGAATTTCATATGATTTGATTACCTTTCTCCGGGGTGGTTTGTGTCACCTTTCCCAAAATTCTGATGGGTCTTTCCTCATATGTCAAACCTAATGCTAACTTTGATTTGTTCATATTTGCCGGCTTAGCTGGGGTGGCGATATTTTATCATGCCTGTAATGTAATAACTTTCCACGAGTTCTTAGTGATCCCCATTTGACAGGTCACTCTTTGATCTATTGTGGGTAATCTCTAAGGAATTTGAGAAAAAAATCAGGTGGGCACGAAACCTTTTAATTCCTTCCATCGGGTTGCTCAAATAGATGCATGTCTTCGGTGTTCAAACAACGCTGAGAATCATAGCCGTTCTCCTAACGGGATCTGACTGCCTGTAGGTGGTACTGATTCATCTTTGTTTTTTTTCTCTTTTACTCGAGCATGAAATCAGTAACAAAGATTTGATTGTCTCTTTTCATGAGCAGTATAAAGGGGGCACAACCTTATAGCTGTAACATGCCTCAAATAGTAACATCTCGAGACGGGACTAGCAGTTGTTCTGGCGGGAATATATTTTTCATGGCGGGTTGTCCTTGCACTTAGTTCCACACGTGAGAGCACTTGATATGTGCTCGTTTTCTGGCTTTTGGCTTACCCATGCTGTTGATATATCCATCTTTGGTAATAGGCCATGAGATGCTTTAACACGGTCGCTGAAAGTCAAACTACTGAGATGACTAAGGAATCTAGGACAGGGCAGGCTTGGATATTCCACAATGAAAATTCTAAGTATGTGTAGTTGGGCAAGCGGGTTGGATGGATATGAGGTCCTTATGGAACAGAGTAGCCCTCCGAGCGTATGTCCATGTTGATCCATATGGAATCATGGTGATACAGGCGAAGGTGTCCCGATGTTACGATGAGATGGTGGCTATTGTTTTCTGTGGGAGTCGACCTTGATGATCCGACTACGAATGTGCGAGACGTCGCTCCTAAGCAATCGCTAAACCAACTTCCAAGGGGTTATTGACCACGCCGGAGCACGATCAACCTGACCACGAGGGTCTGTTTCCTGCGAGCAAACGAAGAACAAGCAAGAAACTGAGATTGCAATCTAGATGTTGTGAATATAAGAGGAAAGCTTTATTAATGAAGGTGGGGTTATGTGACGCCTTTGTCTGGTCGTTGAACACAAACGAAGTACGCGAAGTTGCAACCATTGTGAACTTTTAATCTAAACAATACCCAAAGTCTAAACGACGCCCTAAGGGCTGTGTATCTGGAGGAGGAGGGGGGAATTCTGTGGCCCTTGGAGGAGGGGTCTGAAACAAACTCTAACTCTTGTTTCCCCACACATACGGACTCTAAAAACAGCCTATACTTGACTATTTCGAAATTACATGGGCTTGGCCCAAAAATAAGGTGACGCGGCACCTATAATAGCCTCTTGACAAAATTTATGAAGTGGCTTCTTGTATATTTCATCTAAGGCTTCATTCACTCATTATGATGGCTTCAAAGTCCTGAAATCATCACTTGAAACTCCGTTCTTGTTTCCCTTGTGCATGCCATCAACTCCATGCTTGTTCTTGCTCCAATGTTCATCTTTCTCCAAGCTAGGCCTTCATTTGTAACCAAAACAAATGTATCCAATTTAGGCAGCATCATATTCTCATGAGCATTAGAATCATTACCAAGAAATGAAAGTACCTAGTAATTTAATTGGCGTGCGCGAGCTCTAGTAATCGGCCCAGTATGTATAGTAGCAGGGGCTGTGGGTGTAACAATGGTATTGATGTCCTCATCATCCTCCCCTTCTTGAAATGAAGTCATCCTTGACGGAAGCTCATCTTCCTCACCCAAATAAGGCTTCAAATCTGCAATGTTAAAAGTGGGACTAACCCCAAAATCTGCGGGCAACTCAAGTTTATGTCGGTGTTCTGGGAACGGGGGTCCCCAGACTTGCCTGCCTACGGCCCACAGTGAGGCTAAGCCAGCAGGTCGTACGGCCCATCTTCATCAACAAGGCATCCAAGACACTCGCGAGGGTCCAAGCCTCGCGAGGCAGACGAAGCAAGTCCTCCTCTGGAGTGGCCTAGCCAGGCAGGCTCACGGGGAGCGGAGATATCAAGGCGGGGCAAACCTCACGAGGCTCTCGTGACGTGAGCCATGAGGAACGACACCAGGCGGGCGTCAGCGCGCGCAGCGTCCTTATTCCCTCTTTGGTGCTAAGGAGGCCAGTGCAGGCGAAGAGTACCAAGGCATCAGGCAAAGGTTGCTATATTGGTGTAACGAGACCAAGACCAGGAGGACGGCAAGACAGAGGTCATCGTGGAGCCCAAGACGGCGTCACCACCAGAGCTTTTCACAGGCGAAGACCACTTTTGTCAGGATAGCTTGTACTAGCTGTCCCCCTTCAAATTTGCCCGCCATTGTTGGCTCCCTTCCCGCTCGATATTTGGGAAGAGGACCAGGGCCTATATAACTAGAGCTAGCCACCATAGTAGAGGCATCTGATCTTAGCTCGATCCAACCCGATCGAGAGCCTACCCTAGCCACAAGAACACCTCAACCTCAGGAGGCTGTTCTTCCCTTGTACTGTTCATCATCAGCCCTAGAGGCAATCCACCACCACCACACTAGAGTAGGGTATTACACCACAATGGTGGCCCGAGCCAGTATAAACCTCGTGTCTTTCTGTGTTGCGAGTTCGTCGAGTTCGTCCGCGAGATCTTAGCGAGCCAGGGCGTAGATCGGTAGGAGGGAAAGACTTCGCGCGCACCCCAGTGTTTGAACCTTAAGGGTTTGCCGAAACCCCACATCCGACATTTGGCGCGCCAGGTAGTGGTGCGCCGTAGCCTCCCTCGCATCGATCAGTCGCTCCGTCGCTCCGTCGTCTCCATGGCGGACGCTCGCCGTGCTCGAGCTGAGCGTCGGGCTGCCCACACCGCCCGCGTCGCTCAGACGGCTCCCGTCGGTGGGCCACCTCGTCGTTCTCCGTCTCCCGCCGCCAACGCTGCCACCGGCCTGGCGGGGAACGAGCAGCCGGCATCATCGCTGCATCCTTCGGTGCGGCAGGACGGCCGCACCGCCACTCCATCGCTGACCCCTGCCGGTTCTTCGTCTCACGCGCGCCGCGCTCCTCGCGGCGAACAAACTCCTACGCTACTGCCCCGTCGACGACCTCTATGAGGAGTGACTCGACCACGTCGCCGAGCTCGTCCGCACCGCAGGGGGCTCCCCGGCGCCGTCCCTCTCTCTACCTCCCCCTCAACCAACCACGGGCGACAAGCCTCATGGCGTGCCTCCACCACCTCTGCCCCAAGACGGTGCCTTGGCACCAAGGAGCGCGGCTCCGCGGCGTGATCCACCACGCCCAGTGCTCGTGCGCGAAGAAAGAAGCTGCCAAGAAATCCCGCGGCCGCGAGAAGCTGCACCTGTGCTCCCCGCGCCACCTCGTCAAGACCGCGCACCGCCCGCAGCGGCGCAGCGAGGACCTCGTCAAGACCAAGCTCCACCTCCAAAGCAGGCCCGGGCAACCCCAGCTGGCTGCCGCGCCTTCACCCCCGAGCTGCGTAGCGTCGCCTGGCCAGGCAAGTTCAAGCCGGATCTGCCTCCTCGCTACGACGGCACCGCCGACCCCACGGAGTTCCTGCAGCTCTATGAGCTGAGCATCGAAGCGGCCAACGGCGACGAAAAAGTCATGGCGAACTGGTTTCCCATGGCTCTCAAGGATGGAGCCCGCTCCTGGCTCGTGAACCTGCAGCACGGCTCGATCTCCTCTTGGGACGAAATGCGCGACCGCTTCGTCGCCAACTTCCAAGGCACTCGCGACCGCCCGCCGGCCGCGGGTGATCTACGCCGCATCAAGCAACAACCGGGAGAGACCCTCCAGAAGTACATCCAGCGCTTCAACAACACCCGCCTCAAGATCCCCAAGGTCATGGACGAAGCCATCATCTCCGCGTTCTCAGACGGCGTCCGTGACGTCAAGATGAAGGAAGAGCTCGCCATCCACGAGGAGCTCTGCACCTCTCAAGAGTTGTTGAACCTGGCGACCAAGTGCACAAGAGCTGAGGAGGGGCGCCTCTCTCTCCTTGAGCTGCCAGCCGTGGGCGCGGAGGAGAAGAAAACCAAGGCCAAGGACGTGAAGCGCAAGGAGGCAGCTGTGCTCGCAGTGGAGCCCGACACCAAGCGGGGCAAAGATCAGCCAGAGTCTTCCAAGAACAGCCGACCGTTCTGCGCCTTCCACAACCTGAACACCCACAACACTTGCGAGTGTCAAGAACTCAGAGCCATACGAGAAGGACGCTTCGGTCGACGCCCCGAGCGCAGCGACCGGGGCTACGGCCGCGGAGGAGGACGTGGAGGCAGACGCTGGGACGACCGTGGCCCGCGCCAGGCATGGCGCGACAGGCCTCGCGAGGACCGCTGGCAGGACCAACCTCGCGAGGGCGCCTGGAGGGACCCGCCTCGTGAGGATCGCCCCCAAGGCAACGCCGGTCTTCCCCCACTGCCGCCACCGAGAAGGAACGACGACCACCACCAGGACGAGGGGGCTGGGGGCTTCCGGGAGCCGCGTGCGATCGCCTGCATCTTGGGCGGCGCCCAGGCCCCAGCCTCTCAGCGCATCTTCAAACAGTTCGATCGTGAGGTGAACGCGGTGCTCCCCAAGCTCGAGGCCACGCGCCCGCTCAAGTGGTCCCAATGCGCCATCACTTTCAACTCGGCAGATCAGCTCAAGTGCGCAGCCACCGCCGGCTCCCTCCCTATACTGTGTTCCCCAGTCATCAGCAATGTGCAGGTTACCAAGACCCTCATCGACGACGGCGCAGGGCTCAACGTCCTGTCCATCGACACGTTCGACAACCTCCAAGTGCCATATGAACAGCTCCAGCCCACCAAGCCTTTCTCAGGAGTGTCCGACGGTTCCACCACACCGATAGGGCAGGTCCGCCTGCCTGTCACCTTCGGGGAGCGCAAGAACTACCACACCGAGCTCATCGACTTCGACGTCGCGCACATCCGCCTGCCGTACAATGCCATCCTCGGGTATCCAGCCCTGGCCAAGTTCATGGCAGTCACCCATCACGGCTACAACGTTCTCAAGATGCCAGGAAGCGGAGGAATCATCACGGTTCCATGTGAAGAGAGGGATGCGGTGTGCTCCCTCGAGCGCGCCTTTCAAGCCGCAGCAATCGACGACCCCGACAGCAGAAGTGAAGGCCCTCCGGAGACTATTCCCAGGAAGAAGCAGCTGCGCCGCGCAGGACCTCAGGAGGATGGCGTCGTGGCAGGAGTCTCATCAGGATCAGCATCCGTCCCAGGGGCGCCTCCCTCCGTCTCATAGGAAAGCGCGCCCGGCGCCCTCCTCGGGCAGGGCTCGGGGGCTCTCTTCTGGAGGGCCTCAGACCTTGCCAACCTCACGAGGGAGGCGCTTGGGCACTACCTGGAAGCGTGCTTCGCGGTACATGTTCCTCAGGAGAGCACGGGGCAAGGAGTGCCCACCACCTAGGAGTTCATCACCAAGACCACCCAGGAACTGCAAGACGCAAGAGCCATGCGCGGCGACCGCCGCTCACGAGGCGCAGCCCCCCATCCCGGCGAGGATGCTGGGCTGCGTGTCTGCATCAACGTCCCAGGGCTCAACAGGGCTGCACCTCAAGAGCGCTTCTGGCCTTCGCATGTGGGCCGCTGCGAGGGCCCGCTGCACAGCTACGTTCGCATGCCCTTCGGCTTGCCGAGCGTGGCGTCGGCCTATCAGCGCAACATGCGGCGTGTCCTGACGGCTCATAAGGCCAGGTACCACACCGTCCTGGAGGAGATGGAGACGGTCTTCAGGGAACCCCCCGAGCCCCCAGAGCCTCCCGAGGCTCAGGGCTCCGGCGGCTCATGAGGAGTCATTTCTTCAACGCACGCCTTCAGCTGCACCAACTCTACTTCGTCTACAGAACCAGGTGACATCTTCCAAGCTCGTTTAGCTGGGAGCGCCCCTCAGGCTGCATTATTCCCAGGCCGCGTGGGTCCGTCCCTGTGGCATGTATCCCTTTTGCTTATGTATTTAGCTTACCTTGCTGGGGGCGCCCCTCGGGCTGCATCATCCCCAAGCCGCTCGGGCCGGACCTGGTGGCATGCATCTTCCTGCATTTACCCAAGTTGATCTACTCTCCATGCTTAACCTACCAACTGCTATCACCTGCTCGATCATCGCCTCCCCGGGGGCCTCCACACAGGCACAGTACTGTTGCATGGGTCCATCCTTGTCACGTCGACAAACCTGAGCGGTCGAGCTCTGGCTCGCGACACGCCCCGCGCACGTCACCTCACCAGGCCCTCAGTGCCTTCACCTCATCCAGAGCAACCAGCGGTAGGCTGACAGTTGTAACGGCAAACCGTGTTTCTTCTTGTGCCGGTTCACAGGGATCCCGTGGGAAGGATGGCAGGCGGCACCGCGTGTCTCCTTTTCTCTCGTGCAATTCGCTTGCGCGTTAAAAGGGGGGCTCCTGAGCATCGCGACTCAGGAGCTCTTACTGTCTCTCCAGCCCTCACCCCCTGGCCTTGACCACGGCATCGTGACCTGGCATACCAGTGGCGGCTGAGCTCGCTCGAGGGCCGGGACCTGAGGACGTAGAGCACTAAGGCGAGCATGAGGGGAGGGAAACTCGTATGGGCCGGCCTAGCTATGCCGCATGAGTAGGCGCGCAGCCCTAGCGCAACGTCAGGAGTCACCATGAAGTCAACAAGATAAGTCCCGCTCTCGGATCGGCCAAATGTTGGGGCCTGATGGTCACCCTCACCTTGCCGCGACCCCGTTGCGGCCACGTCAACTCCCTTTCTTTGCTTACCATGGCTGCTTGAGCGCTAAGGGGGACCTCCTGAGCATCGCGTCTCAGGGGCTCTTACTAGACCTCGGGCCGCACACCTCCTGGCCTTGACCACGGCACGCGACCTGGCATACCAGTGACGGTTGTAGCCGCCTGGGGACCGGGACCTGTCAGCGCAGAGCAACAAGCCATCGCGAGGAAAGAAAGGGGGGACCGAGCCTTAATGGGACACGCATTCGCTAAGTTTTCATAACAAGGAAGATAAGTACAAAAGACATTGCAGATCCTTACATGCCCCCACGGGGTGATTCATGATTCTTCGCAGGAAACAAAAGCTGATACTAAGGGGAATCCTATCTACACCCTTTCGTGGCGGACGCCATCATCAATAGTGGGCCACGGGGGGCGGACGCTGCAGCTCTGCTCTGAGCGCTGCGAGAGCTCGGGGGCACGTAGCTGTCATCACTCGTCTTCGGAGTCTCGTAAAGCTCAGTAGAGCTGTTGGACTCCCAAGGGCTGTTGCTGCTGGAGTAGCTGTGAGCGGAGCGCGCGTCGGTTTGGCGCTCCTCTCCGGAGCAGCACTCCAGGCGGCGGCCCTCGACGTCGAAGACCTTGAAGAAGAGCGTGGAAGCGCCGTCGTACTCGAAATGGATCACGAGGGCGCCCCTCGCACGGCAGACCCGTGCGATCTCCCCCCAGCCGCGGGTCATGAAGATCTTGCCGGTGGGAACCGCTTCGATCTCTGCTCCGGTCACAGGAGCGCTGCAGTCGGCGTGCTGCAACCAGAACTCGAGAGGCCCCCTCGGCGGCATCACGTCGGAGAAGAACCGCGGGAAGCGGATCCAGGAGCTTGGAGGCATCGGCGCCCACAGCACCAACTCGCGCAAGGAGTCCGCGGCGTGGATCCCAGGGGCGATGGCACGCGTCGCCGTGGCGCGGCGACCCCGGACACGGCGTGGGCGGCGCTGCTCGTCACTCCATCCTCCCGAGCCCTCGGCTCGGGCGTACAAGGGTAGCGGGTACCCCGGAGGAGGCCGCTCGAACCAAGGCCTCGACACCACCTGCATCGCCGCTTCATCACGGCGATGGATCGGCCTCTTCTTCGGCGGAAGTGGCCCCGGATCATCATGGGGAGCCTTTCCTTTCTCTTCGGCAGAAAACCTTCTAATAGGCGCCATTGTTGTCAGCAGTGGAGTGGGGAGGAAGAAGCAAGCAAGCAAGGAAGAGATGGGCGACGGGGGCTCCGCCCCCCTCCCCATTTATAGCAAGAGAAGGCCAACCGACGTATCCCACGATCGCAGGTAATGATGGTTTTCCTTGCATGTCGCAGGGACTTGTCAAGTCGTGCAGTTGCCGAGGCAGCGTGGGGAAGCGGAGACGCCTACGTCCAATCGACCGCCACGCGTCCACCGAGGCCGCAGGCTTTTCGGGCCCGCGGTGCTCCGAACTTGACCCTTGGCTTTGCCGCGAAGCCAAGCCCGAGCGCACCTTGGGCCCGGGGGCTACTGTCGGCGTTCTGGGAATGGGGGTCCCCAGACTTGCCTGCCTGCGGCCCACAGCGAGGCTAAGCCAGCAGGCCGTACGGCCCATCTTCATCAACAAGGCATCCAAGACCCTCGCGAGGTGGACGACGCAAGACCTCCTCTAGAGTGGCCTTGCCAGGCAGGCTCACGAGGAGCGGAGATATCAAGGTGGGGCAAACCTCACGAGGCTCTCGTGACATGAGCCATGACGAACGACACCAGGCGGGTGCCAGGCGGGCGCCAGCGCGCGCAGCGTCCTTATTCCCACTTTGGTGCTAAGGAGGCCAGCGCAGGCGAAGAGTACCGAGGCATCAGGCAAAGGTTGCTATATTGGTGCAACGAGACCAAGACCAGGAGACGGCAAGACAGAGGTCATCATGGAGCCCAAGACGGCGTCACCACTAGAGCTTTTCGTAGGCGAAGACCACTTTTGTCAGGATAGCTTGTACTAGTTGTCCCCCTTCAAATTTGCCCGCTGTTGTTGGCTCCCTTCCCGCTCGATATTTGGGAAGAGGACCAGGGCCTATATAAGTAGAGCTAGCCACCATAGTAGAGGCATCTGATCTTAGCTCGATCCAACCCGATCGAGAGCCTTGCCTAGCCACAAGAACAGCTCAACCTCAGGAGGCTGTTCTTCCCTTGTACTGTTCATCATCAGCCCTAGAGGCAATCCACCACCACCACACTGGCGTAGGGTATTACACCACAACGGTGGTCCGAACCAGTATAAACCTCGTGTCTTTCTGTGTTGCGAGTTCGCCGAGTTCGTCCGCGAGATCTTAGCGAGCCAGGGCGTAGATCGGTAGGAGGGAAAGACTTCGCGCGCACCCCAGTGTTCGAACCTTAAGGCTTTGCCGGAACCCCACATCCGACAGTTGATATGCATTATCATTTATTTTCTCGAACACCTTAAAAGGACCATCAGCACGTGGCATTAGCTTTGATTTGTGCAAATCAGGAAATCTATCCTTATGCAAATGTAACCAAACAAGATCTCCAGGTGCAAACACAATATGTTTTCTACCCTTATCTCCAGCAAGTTTATATTTAGCATTCATACGCTCAATGTTTTCCTTAGTTAACTCATGTATTTTTAAGATCAATTCAACACGTTGTTTAGCATCAAAATTAACCTTCTCCGAAGATGGAAGAGGCAACAAATCAATAGGTGCACGAGGTAGGAAACCATACTCAATTTCAAAAGGGCACATCTTAGTATTAGAATACAATGAACGATTATAAGAAAATTCAATATGAGGGAAGCATTCTTCCCACATTTTCTTTTTATTCTTCAAAACAACCCTAAGCATAGTGGACAATGTTCTATTGACTACTTTAGTTTGTCCATCAGTTTGGGGGTGACAAGTAGTACTAAAAAGAAGTTTAGTCCCCAACTTAGCCCATAAACATCTCCAAAAGTGGCTAAGAAATTTAGTATCACGATCTGAAACAATAGTATTTGGCACACCATGCAAGCGAATAATTTCACGAAAGAACAAATCAGCAACATTAACAGCATCATCGCTTTTATGACATGGTATAAAGTGTGCCATTTTCGTGAACCTATCCACAACAACAAATGTGCTATCCCTCCCCTTCTTTGTTCGAGGTAAACCTAAAACAAAGTCCATAGATATATCCTCCCAAGGAACACAAGGTACAGGCAAAGGCATATATAAACCATGAGGATTGGGTCGTGAATTAGCTTTTTGACATGTAGTGCAGCGAGCAACAAAACGCTCAACATCCCATCTCATATTTGGACAAAAGGAATGTGTAGCAAGTATATCCTCCATCTTCTTCACGCCAAAGTGTCCCATTAGTTCTTCTCCATGCGCCTCCTGCAACAACAAAAGATGAACGGAGCTAGCTGGAATGCATAGCTTGTTAGCACGAAACACAAATCCGTCGTTAACGACAAACTTGTTCCATTTTCTAACTTCTTTACAATTCTGCAATACATCTTTAAATTTAGCATCATGCACATATTGATCTTTGATGGTCTCCAAACAAAATATTTTAAAGTCAAGTTGTGAAAGCATAGTATAACGACGAGACAAAGCCTCAAGGAATTCAACCCATTTAGCATGTCTACGGTTCAGTTTTCCTTGACTTTTAATATGTTTCAAAGATTCATGATCAGAATGTATAACAAACTCTTTGGGTCATAAATAATGTTGCCATGTTTCTAAGGTCCGAACAAGAGCATATAATTCTTTATCACAAGTAGAATAGTTCAGACTAGGCCCACTCAATTTTTCAGAAAAGTATGCAACAGGTTTGCCATCTTGTAATAACACACCTCCTAATACAATTCCACTAGCATCACATTCAAGCTCAAAAGTCTTATTAAAATCAGGAAGTTGGAGTAAAGGAGCATGTGTCAAATTATCTTTCAACACCGTGAAGGCTTCTTCTTGTGCGGTACCCCAAACAAAAGGCACATCCTTCTTTGTAAGCTCATTGAGAGGTGCAGCAATGGTGCTAAATTCTCTCACATAATGCCTATAGAAACCAGCGAGTACAAGAAAACTCGTCACTTGTGTGACCGTTTTGGGCTGCGGCCAACTCTCAATAGCTTCAATCTTGGCTTTATCAACTTCAGTTCCCTGTGGAGTAACAACAAAGCCAAGAAAAGATACTTGGTCAGTGCAAAAGGTGCACTTCCCAAGGTTACCAAACAAACATGCATCACGTAAATGTTCCAAATGTTCTTCCAAAGATTTGCTATAAATCAGTATATCATCAAAATAGACTACCACAAATAACCAATGAAAGCACGTAAAACTTCGTTCATTAGTCTCATGAAAGTACTAGGTGCATTAGTTAACCCAAAAGGCATGACTAACAACTCATATAAACCAAACTTAGTTTTAAATGTTGTTTTCCATTCATCTCCCAACTTTGGAGAATATTGTAGAGCCACTCAATTCATCAAGCATATCATCTAGCCTAGGAATAGGATGACGATAACGAATAGTAATATTATTAATGCCTCTACAATCAACACACATACGCGACGTACCATCCTTTTTTGGCACTAGTATAATAGGAACAACACAAGGACTAAGATATTCACGTATATAACCTTTGTCGAGCAGCTCGTGTACTTGACGCATAATCTCCTTCGTCTCCTCTGGATTGGTACGGCATGGTGCACGGTTGGGTAGCGATGCACTGGGAATTAAGTCAATTTGATGCTCAATCCCTCGAATAGGTGGTAAACCCGGTGGCACGTCTTGTGGAAAGATGTCAGCGAACTCCTGCAAAATGTTAGTGACAGCAGGAGGCAAAGAGGAAGGCACGTCCTCGAATGAAAATAATGCCTCTTTGCACACAAAAGCATAGCAAACAGATTTGCTGAAATCTAGCTCTTCAATATCATATTTTGTGGCAAGTAAACACACACTTTTCAATTTAATTTCAGAAGCAACACTAGATGGTTTATTATTAGGTTTCAATGGTTGCTCAAATTCTTTTGCCACAATCTGATTTTCACTCTTTTTTTTCTCCTGTTTTGCTTTATTAGATCTATTAATATCATCTTTCAAAATGGAATCAGGAGTCATAGGAAGCAAAGTAATATGTTTATCCTTATGAACAAGAATATAGTGATTGTTTCTACCATGGTGTATAGAATTTTTATCAAATTGCCATGGTCTACCAAGTAATAAGGAACAAGCTTGCATGGGTACCACATCACAGTCAACATACTCAGCATATGTAGAGATACTAAAATGTACACGAACAGTACGTGTTACCTTAACCTTGCCGCTGTTGTTGAAGCATTGGATGTAGTAAGGATGTGGATGTGGTCTGGTGGTGAGAGATAGCTTCTCCACCATCTCCATGCTAGCCAAGTTGTTGCAGCTCCCTCCATCTATGATGACGCGAACAGAACGTTCCTTCACAACTCCCTTTGTATGGAACAAATTATGCCTGTGATTTTGCTCAGCTTGTGTGACCTGCACACTCAAAACACGTTGAGCAACTAAACTTTCATACCTGTCAGCATCTTCAGCAGCCATGTATTGCGTCTCATGATCAGAATCATCTCCACCGTGTTCTTTACTTGCAATAAGAGCCAAAGTCTCCTCATCATAGTCACTAGCGGACTCATACCCACCATCCTCAGTAGCAGTCATCACATGCTGAGATTTGCATTCTCTCGCATAATGACCTATTCCCTTACCACGACGACTAATAATATCACTTGTGTGCCCTGTTGACGGCATGGAAGAAGAGCTTTGTGCAGGCTCGGCAGGTGTGCTCTTGGCAGGTAGTGGTGGTTGTGCCTGCTTTCTTGTATCACGGATGTAGGTGGCAGATGATGGAGGTACTAGTGCAGTGGAAGTAGAGGATGCACGTGGTGTCCATGATGAAGATCAACCTGTAGAAAAGTTAGTTCGCGCGAATGCCTATCGATCCTGCACTTCACGTTTAGCTTTACAAGCAATATGAATAAACGAGTGATGTTATTATATTCCTTATACTCTAAAATGGTCTGAATCTCTTTATTTAATCAACCCATAAAACGTGCAAGAATAGCTTCATTATCCTCAACAATACCACACCTAATCATGCCAGTTTGTAATTCTTGATAATACTCCTCTACAAAAAATTTCCCTTGTCTCAAACGCTGTAGTTTTTAAAGTAATTCACATTGATAATATGGTGGAACTCAACGAGTACGCATAGCAGTTTTCAAAGCAGCCCTAGTAGTAGGGATATTATCTTGATATAATCTACAATGTTCAGACCACTAAACAGAAGCAAAACTAGTGAATTCACAAACAGCAGCAGCAACACGTCTCTTGTCAGGATATTGTAAGCATGTGAAATGTTGTTCAGTTTCTAACTCCCAAGTAAGATATACATCAGGAATGTATCTACCTTCAAACGGTGGAATATTCAATTTCAGTTTAGGAATATGATCATAATCCCGTACCTGAGGTGGTGCTCTAGCCCTACCGTTGCGATTATATGCTTGAGGTCGACCTGGTGGTGGTGGTGTTGGTGGTTGCACGTAGTTCTAATTTTGATCAATGTCATCCTCGTAATAGTCCTCCACCTCGGTAGTAGCAGCAGAAGCTACAGAAGCATCAACAACAGTAGCAGTGGCACCAGAATTTTGTCCTAGCTCAAGAGGAACATGGCCCGCTCGACTGAGGGTTGTTTCGCGATGTGGAGGTGGTTGTTGTTGTTGTAATGGTGTAGCAAATGCAGGTGATAGTTGTGGAAGACGCGCGAGTACTTCATCGAACTTGGCGTCCAACTTGGTGTCAATTGTCTTCTCAACGTCATCAATCGTCTCTAGGGCCTTTCCAAAGCTCGCCATGACGTCTTCCACCTGTTGACTCAACATTTGCTGAAATTTATCATGAAGCTCCTTCTTCGTCATGTTCTCCCAGTCTATCTCATCGGATTGTGGTCCTACCATGGTTAGCAACAATAGAAACACACAAGAACATGATCCTACAGACTACTAGAAAGTGGCAGTGTGTCACAAAGCAGTCAAGAAAATCTCAAATTCTTACCAGTTCTTACCCAGCAGCAGGAGGTGATCGGCAACTGTTGTAGTCAAAACACTCAATGCTTGGATAGAGCGATTACCAGGGAGAGTCAAACGCATGACATAGATGTATGTGGAGCTGGGAAGGCTTATAATATGGTGGAAAAAATGGTCAGCAATAATCAATTAAGAGATGCAAAGTTGAATAAACACTCAACGACGGTATTGTCCTGGTCCTAGGCTAGACCGTGCTAGAGACACGAGCCTAGAACACTAACAAAATAACGGCGCTGCACGTAAACAAGGGAAAAGAACACTCTGAAAAAAATCGCTCTGTTTTTTGGGCGCTCTATTTTTGCGCTCCTCTTTTTATTTGTGAAAAATCACTATAATGGCGAGTGTCTCAAAACTCTTCCCAGGTCAAAATGACAGGGTGGGCACGATTATTTTTGACTATTTTTTCGGAAATCAGGGCAACGACGATGAAAAAGTGCGACAAAAAATCACTATGATCGCATGTGTCTCAAAAGACTCAGAAAAGCCTAAAAACAGGATAAGGAAAAAATATTTTCGGTCGCCGAAATTTTTGCCTAAAAACTGCCCGGGGGTCTCCAGACTCTTTCTTTTTCGAAACCTACTCAGGCAAGGAAACATGAATCAGAAACTAGATGGATCTCTAAAACAAACCTAATATGAAAAGGACTCAGATTAGTGGTGGACAGGCGGATGTATATGTGGACTCGGATTGGTGGTGGACATGCGGATGTATATGTGGACTCGAATTGGTAGTGGACAGGCGGATGTATATGTGGACTCGAATTGGTGGTGGACATGCGGATGTATATGTGGACTCGGATTGGTGGTGGACAGGCGAATGTATATGTGGACTCGAATTGGTGGTGGTGGTATATGGCAGGAGCGATGACGATGGTGCAGCGATGGTGTGACAACTTGTGAACAGAACTCGAAACTCTAAGGGAAACTAGACGCTAAGACCAGCAACTTGACACGACGATGCAACCGAAAATTCAACAAAGCAAATACAGAAAACATTATGCAATGGCTCAGATTGGTTTGGATATGATGGACTAACCCTAATTTTTTGGCTTTTTTGTGGACTGTAGGTATGAAGAACAGACTCGATCTAAACTACGAAAAAACTGTAAAATCTCACCGAGCAACCTGGATATCTGATACCACTTGATAGAGGCTAAGGTGTCCCGATGTTTCGATGAGATGGTGGCTATCGTTTTCTGTGGGAGTCGACCTTGACGATCCGACTACGAACGTGCGAGGTCGCGCCTTAGCAATTGCTAAACCAACCTCCGAGGGGTTATTGACCACGCCGGAGCACGATCAATCTGACCATGAGGGTCTGTTTCCTGCGAGCAAACGAAGAAGAAACAAGAAACTGAGATTGCAATCTGGATATTGCGAATATAAGAGGAAAGCTTTATTAATGAAGGTGGAGTTCTGTGACGCCTTTGTCTGGTCCTTGAACACAAGCGAAGTACGCGAAGTTGCAACTATGGCGAACTCTTAATCTATACAATACCCAAAGTCTAAACGACGCCCTAAGGGCTGTATATATGGAGGATGAGGGGGGAATTTCATGGCCCTTGGAGGAGGGGTCCAAAACCAACCCTAACTCTTGTTTCCCCACACATACGGACTCTGCAAATAGCCTATACTTGAGTATTTCGAAATTACATGGGCCTGGCCCAAAAATAAGGTGACGCAACACCTATAATAGGCTCTTGACGAAATTTATGAAGTGGCTTCTTGTATATTCTGTCCAAGGCTTCATGGACCCATTATGGTGGCTTCAAAGTCCTGAAATCATCACTTGAAACTCTGTTCTTGTTTCCCTTGCGCATGCCATCAACTCCATGCTTGTTCTTGCTCCAATGTTCATCCTTCTCCAAGCTAGGCCCTTCATTTGTAAGCAAAACAAATGTATCCAATTTACGCAACATCATATTCTCATGAACATTAGAATCATTACCAAGAAACGAAAGTACCTGGTAATTTAATTGGCGTGCGCGAGCTCTAGTAATCGGCCCAGTGTATATAGTAGCAGGGGCTGTGGGTGTAACAATGGTATTGATGTCCTCATCACATGGTCTCAAGCTGACTTGGGTATCCGAACCATGACGGTCGTGCAAGAATCTTCATACCTTTGTTCCCAGTCTTTCTCCTTGATTGTCATTATTTTGTTTGTCGAAATCCCTTGGTGAAATAGCTTGGCCACATATGTCCTAGATCCTTCTTGCAACCATAGATGTTGTTGGTGCAATATTCTGGCATCATTCCTTGTTCTTGTTCGTGACATGGGTCCTCATAAATATGACATGTACATGTGGGCATGTAGTTGTATGAAGGTCGTTGTTGTGGCCAATCAGACAAGATAGTGACAAGAGCTCATGATATCACCTTGTCAGATGTGGGGAAATTGAACTTGGTAGCCACCGTCAAGATTTTTGATTCAAGGTTGTCTGCTTCACCATTTGTTGATTCTTGTATCATGTGAGAGGTATATCTGACTTCCTTCCTTTGGCATAACTCATGGGGTTGTTGCATCCTTACCTTCTTTCTGTAGATCTGCTTGAACATAGTTGAATCCTCATGTAAGTGACTTGCATGACTTGGGATGCATGCTCGTCATACATATGGAAGTGTGTAGTTGAATACAAGATTCCCGAGACAGACATGTGTCCTGACTAATTTGTGCTTTTGACAAAACTATTGCGGACCTGATTCTTGAGCTGCACTCTCATATACTGCCAACTCATGGTGTAATAAGTTTGTGCCAATGGTTGACGAGTCTTCATATTATCGTACTAAAGAAGATTGGGTTGGAAGCTATCCGGGTAGCGTGTTGAGAAGCTTCACCTCAGGTTGCTTATTGAGGAAGATTCATTGCCTTGTGCCCGAAACTTTTACCGAGGTATCTTGCTGTGGACGACTGGGTATCTTAGACTGGAAGCTATCCATATATCATATAGAGGAAGATTGAGGAGCCTTGCATCATTAGCTTCTTCTGGTAGCGTGCGAAGGAAGACTGAGTATCTTATACTAGAAGCTTCATACTGCGAAATGCGGACTGAATACCATATATATACCCATAATAGTTTTGCGGCTTGTTACTTGCATGAGAAGAATTGGCTAACTGTCTTTGTTGCTGAATACGGAACACATAACACATTCTGGTTTTCTTTTGGAGTATACCATATTTCTAGTTTCATTCATAGCTGAACCAAAACTTTATATATGAGGCATACCTTTGACTGAAAATATACCTTTGGCCTTCCACATGACTTGCCTTCCTGCTGGTTCAATCATTACTCCTTTAAAGGTTGCACTACTGCTGCAGACTTGATGCTGATAGTCAATCCATGATACCATTTGTATTCTGACCAGATATTCCCAAGACAATGTAGTCAACTGAGAATGCCATACTGTTTAGTTGAGCTTCCAAATATTTGAAATCCTCATTGCTTCTGTGAGTTAGGTGTCGATTGATCAGCAACTTTCATAAGGGGAAATAAGTTAACACCAAAGGCCCAAAAGAAGCAAAAGAAGCAACTCAATCGAACAAAGGCACACAATAGCAGGATCATCCTCAAGCAACATCGCATCTTACTTCTATTCAAAACAATATGCAAGCCTACTTCATACAAATCTCACAGAAACTCCAGTACTACGATCTAACATGCCGTGACAATGTGCACGAAGGTGAATCAACGTGTAGAGGGGTTGGTGTGAACATAGCTACTCCAAGGGCTGGCTTGGCACATGTGACATCCTAGATTGGCTCGGAGGTGACAACATACTTGGTGATCACGTAGCAGGACACGAATGCAACGGCCACATCATCATCAAGCAGATGGAAGGGAACCATACTCGTCCACAGAATAGGTGATAGGATAGGATTGTCAAATCACTAGCTCTCGTATTCTTTAGGCTAGCTTATCATGTTTGCATCATGTTTAAATTTCAAATGAATTTGAAATGAAGGATGATCAAACCCTAGCATCAAATGGAATTCAAGGAGGATCAACTAAAATAAATTTCAAAGAACCCAAAATGGTCTCCAAAAATATTCATGATTTTTGGAAAATGCTGGAAACAACAACCAAAGGTCATGCACATTTTTCCTAGCCATCTTGGAATTTGAATTAACACATATTGTATTTGATTTGGGGATTTTGAAATGCTATAGATATTCTTACACCTCCAAATAATATGAAATTTGTTGAGGGCCTCTGAATAATTCAGTTAGTTCCCACAACAATTATCATATTTTACAACAATAGTTTAGTTTGAAAACTAAATCAAAACAGAGACAAATAAAAATGAAAATAAATGAATTTTAAAAGAAGAAGTAACTTACCTGGCCGGACCAGCCCACCACGTGGCGCTGCGAGTCGGCATCCACCTCGCGCCAGGAAGACGCAGGCGCGTGGCCGACGCATGCGCATGGCCGTGCCGCCACACCACCTGCCTGCCTGGCCCTCCTTTAGCAAGCGCAACACCGCCAAAGACCTCCCCACTACCGTCTGGGTCCCGCTCATGACCTCAGTCACTCTCACTCTCGCTCTCTCGTCTCCTCCTCGCGTGGCCGAGCGCTGCCGTCGACGCCGGTGGCCGCACGTGTAGCCATCGCCGCCGCCTTCCTTCCCTGACATGTCCCAGGGGTTCGGCGTGACCTCCTCTTCCTCACCGCTGACATGTCCCAGGGGTTTGCATCATGTTTTCCTACTGATATTTATAATGTTTTATGCATAATGATGCTTTATGGAGTAATTCTATTGCCTTTTTCTCTCATAATATGCAAGGTTTGCACAAAGAGGGAGAATCCCGGCAGCTGGAATTCTGGACCTGAAAAAGCTACGTCAGAGTTACCTATTCTTCACAACTCCAAATGAGCTAAAAATTATGGAGAATTATTTTGGAATATATAAAAAATACTGAAGCAAATAACTACCAGAGGGGCCACCTTGTGAACACAATACACACCAGGGCGCGTCAGGCCCCCCCAGCCTGACCTGGTGGGTTTTGGCCAGCCCGGCCCACCTCCGGTGCCCATCTTCTGGTATATAGGTCATTTTGACCTAGAAAAATAATGAGAGGACTTTCTGGACGGAGCGCCACCGTCTCTAGGCGGAACTTAGGCAGGAGCACTTTTGCCTTCCGGTGGAGCGATTCTGCCGGTGGAATTTCCCTCCCGGAGGGGGAAATCGAAGCCATTGTCATCACCAACAACCCTCTCATCTTTTGGAGGCCAATCTCCATCAACATCTTCAACATCACCATCTCCTCTCAAACCCTAGTTCATTTCCTCTGTTCAATCTTTGTATCGAAACCTCAGATTGGTACTTGTGGATGACTAGTAGTGTTGATTACATCTTGTAGTTGACTACTATATGGTTTATTTGGTGGAAGATTATATGTCCAGATCCATTATGCTATTTAATACCCTTCTGATCTTGAGCATGATTATTATTTATGAGTAGTTACTTTTGTTCTTGAGGTCACGGGAGAAATCTTGTTGCAATTAATCATGTAAACTTGATATGTGTTCGATATTTTGATGATATGTATGTTGTCATTCACTTAGTGGTGCCGTGTGAACATCGACTACATGGCACTTCACCATCTTTGGGCTTGAGGGAATGCATTGTGGAGTAGTTATTAGATGATGGGTTGCTAGAGTGACAGAATCTTAAACCCTACTTTATGCGCTACTTCGTAAGGGACCGATTTGGATTCAAATGTTTAATGCTATGGTTAGATTTTATCTTAATACTTTTCTTATAGTTGCGGATACTCGCGAGGGGGTTATTCATAAGTGGGAGGTTTGTTCAGGTAAAACAGCACCCAAGCACCGGTCCACCCACATATCAAGTTATCAAAGTAGCGAAATCGAATCAAACCAACATGATGAAAGTGACTAGATGAAATTCCCGTGTACCCTCAAGAATGCTTTGCTTATTATAAGAGACAGTTTGGGCCTGTTCTTTGCCACAAAAGGATTGGGCTACCTTGCTGCACTTTATTTAATGTTACACTTACTTGTCCGTTACAAATTATCTTGCTATCAAATTACCTGTTACCGTTTATTTCAGTGCTTGCTGAAAACCACTTGTAATTTCCTTCTGCTCCTCGTTGGGTTCGACACTCTTAATTATAGAAAGCACTACGATTGGTGTCCTATACTTGTGGGCCATCAGGACTCATTTCTGGCACCGTCCTATTGTCGAGGTAAAGAGTCGGGTATTAAGCTTGAGTTTGATTGTGTTAAATCTTTTATGAATACCAATGCTTTTCACAAGTTTAGCACTAAATATGGACTTGACTCTGAGATAGTAGCCGCTTTTTGTGAATCTTTTTCTAATCATGTTGATCTCCCTAAGGAGAAGTGGTTTAAATATGATCCACCTGTTAAAGAAGAAATTAAAGAACCGATTAAAGCTAAAGGTGAAACTATTATTTACAATGTTGATCCAGTTGTGCCCACTGCTTATATTGAAAAACCACCTTTCCCTATTAGGATAAAGGAACATGCTAAGGTATCAACTGTGGTTCGCAAAAGTAATATTAAAGCACCTAAACCTTCGGAGGAAGTTAAAGTAGAACCTAGTGTTGCTATGGTTAATGATCTCCTGGTAGAAAATATTGATGGGCATGTTATTTACTTCTGTGATGAAGCTGCTAGAAATGCTAAACCCGACGAAAAAGATAAACATAGGCCTGTTGTTGGCATGCTTGTTCCTCTGACGAGTCCCGTGGAGGGGAGGAGGAGGAGGTGGACTCGGAGAAGACTCTTGAAGAGGTGGGGGAGAATTCTCCTCTGAACAAGACCGAGATCCCCCGCGCCCTGCCCGACGACGCCGAGGCCGACGCCCGCCAAGAGGAGAAGGAGCAGCCCCTCATCCTGACAAGGGGCAGGTCATCGCTGGTGCCTCGCGATGCCGCCTCCGGTCTAACACCTCCTGGGGCTGGCTCCGGCCCTACCTCCGCACCGCCTGCCGCCGCCGGAGCCCGCGCGCCTGCTCCTCAGGTCCCGATGCAGTCAGGCTTCAAGCTCCCCAAGCTGAAGTATGTCGCGGTGGATCGGTAAGTGCCTTAAGCTTCGCCTTGTCCCTGTTTGTACTTGTTATTTCCTGACGTTCGCCCTCAGTCGATCAGGCCGACGCCTTCAGCGAAGAAGACGAAGGAGGATACGGCGGCCGTGCCTTCCTTCGCAGAGAAAGGAGGCAGCGGTGCCCGCACCTCCCCAACCTGGCGTCCTCGCGAGGCCAAGAGGAACATCGCCATGTGGAATCAGCCCCCAAGGTCCCGCTGGCTCCGGAAGTGCCGGCGTCTGGCGCGGTTGATGAGGTCCCTGCTGCTCCGGAACCCGAAATCTCCCAGGTCCTGGCGACGACGTCGGCTCCTCCCACTGCTGCACCTTCACTCCCTGGTTCTTCTGCTCCTGCTGCTGTTCTGGAACATGCTCTTTCGGAGATGACCCAGTTGCAGGCAGATCTCCTGGGCGCGGACCCACGCCTGGTGGCCGGATGCTTGGAGCTGGCCTCTGGCTGGCTTCACTCCGACCTGGCGGTTCGTGCGACGCTGAGCCGGCCCGCTGCGGCTTCCGAGAAGGAGAAGCAAAGTGCCGCCAATGCTGCAGCCGATCGCGAGACGGCGCTGAAAGACGCCAAGGCCGCCCGTGATCGCTGCCAAGTGCTGGAGGACGAGCTGCAGAGCCTGCGCGACAAGCACGCCGAAGAAGCGTGTGGCCGCCTGAGAAAGGAGGAGGAGGTGAAGGCCCGGGAGGACGCCGTCAAGAACTGCGACGCTGAGCTGGCGGAGTTGGGGAGAACACAGGCCGCCGAACGCAACCGGTTGAAAGAGCTGGAGCGGAAGGTGAAGGCGAAGGAGGCCGATCTTGACGCCAAGGTGCAGGTCCTGGCCGAAGACCGTGTGGCCTTTGCCGACCTCGAGGAGAGATCTTGCAAGGCGTTGAAGACGCTCTACGATTACGGCCTGGAGAAGCCGCTGTCCACTGATGAGGATGGCCCCGCCCAGCTGCTTCCCCTCTTGGTGAAGGCGCTCGAGGAAGTCGTTGATGGCGTCGGTCCTATGGCGGAGGCAGAGGCTCGCGTCCTGTCTTCAGCTGCATTGAGCGAGCCACGTTTTCAGCCACCTGCACCTTCGCGACCCCAATGCTTGCCTTGACGAGCTGCTGGAGCCAGTGGCTGAGGATCACTGCGAAGCCACCGCCGCAGCTGTGCAAGGTCAGGTGGAGGCCCTGCTGGAGAGGTTCTGCGGCTTTGCCTCCTCACCCTTGTCTGGCGATGTCGCCGACGCTGCGGCTGGTGGTGCAGGTGAAGGCATCGCTACCCGGGATGGAGCACCTTCTGCAGGCGATGGCGGTGTCCAGGGGTGACCTGCGGCTAGTTTCCTGTTTTGTTCCTGCAACATGCATCAGGCCTCGTGGAGGCGTTTAGACTTTTCATTTGATATTGTGAGGACAATATGTTTGTAATATTTGCTTCGAGATTTTGCGATTTTCTTCCTATCCACTTTGTGTTCCGCGTCGGCAGAGCCCGGCCCCGCGCATACCTCAACCGCCATTGGGCCGACCGAAGACCAGGACGGACCAAGGAGTGAGGGGCTACGTGACCAGTTAGGCTCCTGAGTCGCGATGGTCAGGAGTCCCCCTTGACGCGCAAACAGCTTATAGGGAGAGTACGCGAGGATAGATTAATGTTCTACATCGGCAGAGCCCGGCCCCGCGCATACCTCAGCCGCCGTTGGGCCGACCGGAGACCAGGACAGACCTAGGAGTGAGGGGCTACGTGACCAGTTAGGCTCCTGAGTCACGATGCTCAAGAATCCCCCTTGACGCGCAGACAATCTCCATACCTTCCCTCGCCGAGGCCTCGGGAGGGGCGTGCGATGACCAAGTCTGGGAGACCTGTTTGGGCGGCGTGCGCTTGGGCGTGACCCGAGAGCAGCCCCCAGGCCCGGGAGACCTGGTTGGGTGGCGTACGCTTGGGTGTGACCCGAGCGCAGCCCCCGTGTCTAGCCCCCTCGCACGGCTCTCCCGAGGGGAGGCATTGCGGTGATGCCGGACGCTGAGCTCTGGGGCTCCCTGAGGTTGGTACGACCGTGGAGCCGCCCTCAGTTGTTTTTCACCAGCGCGGAGCATAGTGCTTCCGTTTGTGCACGGGCATAGCCGCTCCTCGGCAGTGTCGACGGCTAGCGCGGAGCATGGTGCTTCCACTTGTGCGTGGGAGGGGCCCTCCTCCGGGAGGAGCCCCCGGGACGTGTACAGCCCCGCCCTGACAGGTGGCTTGCACGGCAGGGCTGCGAGGTGTATCTGGGCACTCGTGAGCCAGCGCGGGACTCAGGAGGCCCTACCTCAAGGCGGGTTGCGCCTGGTCTTGAGTCTTCGATGGCTGTGTGTTCCTGCGAGACGGTTAGGTGCAAGCGCTCTACGTCCTCAGGTCCCGGCCCTCGAGCGAGCTCAGCCGCCGCTGGTATGCCAGGTCGCAATGCCGTGGTCAAGGCCAGGGGGTGAGGGCTGGAGAGCCAGTAAGAGCTCCTGAGTCACGATGCTCAGGAGCCCCCCTTTTAACGCGCAAGCGGACTGCACCAGAGAGGTGTGGACCCGCGGCGGGTGGCAACCGAGCAGGCGGTAACCATAGGCAGGTTAATCATGGAAGGCAAATCAGCTTGGGTAAATGCAGGAAGATACATGCCACTGGGTCCGGCCCGAGCAGCTTGGGGATGATGCAGCCCGAGGGGCGCCCCCAGCAAGGTAAGCTAAAGACATAAGCAAAAGGGATACATGCCACAGGGACGACCCATGCGGCCTGGGAATAATGCAGCCCGAGGGGCGCTCCCAGCTAAACGAGCTTGGAAAATGTCACCTGGTTCTATAGACGAAGTAGAGTTGGTGCAGCTGAAGGCGTGCGTCGAAGGAATGACTCTTCACGAGCCACCGAGGCCCTGAGCCTCGGGAGGCTCTGGGGGCTCGGGAGGTTCCTTGAAGACCGTCTCCATTTCCTCCAGGACGGCGTGGTACGTGGCCTCCTGAGCCGCCAGGACGCGCCGCATGTTGCACTGATAGGCTGACGCAACGCTCGTCAAGCCGAAGGGCATGCGAACGTAGCTGTGTGGCGGGCCCTCGCAGCAGCCCACACGCGAAGGCCAGAAACGCTCCTGAGATGCGGTCCTGTTGAGCCCTAGGACGTTGATGCAGACATGCAGCCCGGCATCCTCGCCTAGATGGGGAGCTGCGCCTCATGAGTGGCTGTCACCGCACATGCCTCTTGCGTCTTGCAGTTCCTGAGTGGTCTTGGTGATGAACTCCTGAGTGGTGGGCACTCCTTGCCCTGTGTTCTCCTAAGGGAAACGTGCCGCGAAGCACGCCTCCAAGTGGTGCCCAAGCGCCTCCCTCGTGAGGTTGGCAAGGTCTGAGGCCCTCCAGAAGAGAGCCCCCGAGCCCTGCCCGAGGAGGGCGCCGGGCACGCCTTCCTATGCGATGGAGGGAGGCGCGCGTGAAGCGGGCGCTGATCCTGATGAGGCTCCAGCTGCGTCGCCGCCCTCCCGAGGCCCGGCACGGCGCATCTGCTTCTTCTTGGGGATGGCCTCCGGAGGGCCCTCACTTCTGCTGTCGGGGTCGTTGATTGCTGCACCCTGGAAGGCGTGCTCGAGGGAGCACACCGCATCTCTTTCTTCACATGGGACCGTGATGGTTCCGCCGCTTCCTGGCATCTTGAGGACGTTGTAACCATGGTGGGTGACGGCCATGAACTTGGCTAGGGCCGGATACCCGAGGATGGCGTTGTACGGCAGGCGGATGTGCGCGATGTCGAAGTCGATGAGCTTGATGCGTTAGTTCTTGTGCTCTCCAAAGGAGACAGGCAGGCGGACCTGCCCTATCGGTGTGGTGGAACCGTCGGTCACTCCTGAGAAAGGCTTGGTAGGCTGAAGCTGCTCATATGGCACTTGGAGGTTGTCGAACGTGTCGACAGACAGGACGTTGAGCCCTGCACATTGCTGATGACTGGGGAGCACAACATCGGGAGAGCGGTAGTGGTGGCTGCGCACTTGAGCTGATCTGCCGAGTTGAAAGTGATGGTGCACTAGGACCACTTGAGCGGGCGCGTGGCCTCGAGCTTGGGGAGCAACGCGTTCACCTCACAAGCGAACTGTTTGAAGATGCGTTGAGAGGCTGGGGCCTGCGCGCCGCCCAAGATGTAGGCAATTGCACGCGGCTCCTGGAAGCCCCCAGCCCCCTCATCCTGATGGTGATCGTCGTTCCTTCTAGATGGCGGCAGCGGGGGAAGACCGGCGTTGCCCTGGGGGCGATCCTCACGAGGGTGGTCCCTCCAGGCGCCCTCGCGAGGATGGTCCTGCCAGCGGTCCTCACGAGGCCTGTCGCGCCACTCCTGGCGCGGGCCACGGTCGTCCCAGCATCCGCCTCCACGTCCTCCTCCACGGCCGTAGCCCCGGTTGCTGCGCTTGGGGCGTCGACCAAAACGTCCTTCACGAATGGCTCTGAGCTCTTGACAGTCACTGGTGTTGTGGGTGTTCAGATTGTGGAAGGCGCATAATGGTTGGCTATTCTTGGATGACTCGGGCTGATCTCTGCCCCGCTTAGTGTCGGGCTTCGCTGCCAGCACTGCCGCTTCCTTGCGCTTCACGTCCTTGGCCATGGCTTTCTTCTCCTCTGTGCCCGCAGCTGGCAGCTCGAGGAGGGAGAGGCGCCCCTCCTCAGCTCTTGCGCACTTGGTCGTCAGGCTAAACAGCTCCTGAGAGGTGCACAACTCCTCATGGATAGCGAGCTCTTCCTTCATCTTGATGTCGCGGACGCCGTCTGAGAACGCGGAGATGATGGCCTCGTCCGTGAACTTGGGGATCTTGAGGCGAGTGTTGTTGAAGCGCTGGATGTACTTCTGGAGGGTCTCCCCTGGTTGTTGCTTGATGCGGCGCAGGTCACCCGTGGCTGGCGGGCGGTTGCGGGTGCCCTGGAAGTTGGCGACGAAGCGGTCGTGCATCTCATCCCAGGAGGAGATCGAGCCGTGCTGCAGGTTCTGTAGCTAGGAGCGGGCACCATCCTTGAGAGCCATAGGGAACCAGTTCGCCATGACTTTCTCGTCGCAGTTGGCTGCTTCAATGCTCAGCTTGTAGAGCTGGAGAAACTCCGCGGGGTAGCAGGTGCCGTCGTAGCGGGGAGGCAGATCGGGCTTGAACTTGCCTGGCCAGGCGACGCTATGCAGCTCGGGGGTGAAGGCGCGGCAGTCGGTCGTGGTTGCCGGGGCCTGCCTCAGGGGTGGAGCTTGGTCTTGATGAGGTCCACGCGGCGCCACCGCAAGCGGCGCCCGGTCTTGACGAGGCGGCGCGGGGAGCGCAGGTGCAGCTTCTCGCGGCCGTGAGATTTCTTGGCAGGTTCTCTCTTCGCGCGTGGGCACCGGACGTGGTGGATCACGCCGTTGGGCCGCGCGCCTTGGCGCCAAGGCGCAGTCTTAGGGCAAAGGTGGTGGGGGCGCGCCATGAGACACGTCGCCTATGGCTGGCGGAGGGTGAGGCAGAGAGAGGGACGACGCCGGGGAGCCCCCTGCGGCGCGGACGAGCTCAGCGACGCGGTCGAGCCACTCCTCGTAGAGGTCGTCGACTAGGCGGTAGCGCAGGAGCTCGTTCGCCGCGATGAGCGCGGCCCGCGCCTCCATGGGAGCGCGACGTGCATGAGACGAAGAACCGGCTGGGGTCAGCGACGGAGTGGCGGTGCGGCCGTCCTGCCGCACCGACGGATGCAGCGAGGACACCTGCTGCTCGTTCTCCGCCGGGTCGGTGGCAGCGTTGGCGGCGGGAGACGTAGAACAATGAGGTGGCCCGCCGACGGGAGCCGTCTGAGCAACGCGGGCAGTGAGGGCAGCCCGGCGCTGAGCTCGAGCGCGGTGAGCGTCCGCCATGGACACGACGGAGCGACGAATTGATGGAAGGGAAGCTACGGCGCACCCCTACCTGGCGCGCCAAATGTCGGATGTGGGGTTTCGGCAAACCCTTAAGGTTCGAAAACTGGGGTGTGCGCGAAGTCTTACCCTCCTACTGATCCACGCCCTAGCTCGCTAAGATCTCGCGGTCGAACTAGACGAATTCGCAACACAGAAAGACACGAGATTTATACTGGTTCGGGCCACCGTTGTGGTGTAATACCCTACTCCAGTGTGTGTGGTGGTGGATTGCCTCTTGGGCTGATGATGAACAGTACAAGGGGAAGAACAGCCTCCTGAGGTTGAGGTGTTCTTGTGCTCAGTGAACTTGTGTGGGTGAGGATTCGATGCCTCTACTGTGGTGGCTAGTTCTACTTATATAGGCCCTGGTCCTCTCCCCAAATATTGAGCAGGAAGGGAGCCAACAACGGCGGGCAAATTTGAAGGGGGACAGCTAGTACAAGCTATCCTGACAAAAGTGGTCTTCGCCTGCGAAACATTGGTGGTGATGCCGTCTTGGGCTCCACGATGACCTCCGTCCTGCCGTCCGTCTGGTCTTGGTCTCGTTGCACCGATATGGCAACCTTTGCCCGATGCCTCGGTACTCTTTGCCTGCACTTGCCTCCTAAGCACCAAAGAGGAAACAAGGAAGCTGCGCGCGCTGGCGCCCGCTTGGTGCCGATCGTCATGGCTCACGTCACGAGAGCCTCGTGAAGTTTGCCCCGCCTTGATATCTCCGCTCCTTGTGAGCCCGCCTGGCTAGGCAACTCCTGAGGAGGTCTTGTGTCGTCCGCCTTGCGGGGCTTGGCCCTTTGCGAGGGTCTTGGATGCCTTGTTGATGAAGATGGGCCGTACGGCCCGCTGACTTAGCCACGCCGTGGGCCGCAGTCAGGCAAGTCTGGGGACCCCCGTTCCCAGAACGCCGACATTACTTTTTCATCACCACCACCTCCATCACCTTCTTCACCATGAAAGGAGACTTGAGTAACGGGTATGGGCACTCTCCTTAGCTTGTGCCAAGCTTGTGGGAGGTGCCTCGACATCGTATCACCACCACTTTCTTTGCCTTTATCTATCTTAGTACAGTCTTTAGTTATCCTATGATTTAGTTGAATAAAAGTTAGCATTATCTATTCTCGAGTATAGTTTCGTGTTCTTTCTTTCTATGTAATCGAGTGAAAGTTATATAATAAAGTTTAGTTTGAGTTTTGTTTCTTTACCGTAAAGTTATATAATAAAGTTATATTTCAATGAAAAGAAAGGGAAATAATGAAAAATATTTTATGCTAATCTTACGGTAAGTAATGACATCACATAAGGAAAAGTACAAGTGGTAAAATTTGTTGAAGTTGACAAACATAGCATTGGTCAATTATGCCATTCATGAAAGAATTAATAAGGGAAGAGAAGATTCAGATGAAAATACACTATCTTGGACATCTTTTATGATTGTGATCCCCCATCAAAATATAATATGCCAAAATTGTTAACGTTTGACAACGAAGGCAACGTAATGATTTATGTTTGTTCATATTCACATAGAAATTATATTGTCATAGATCCTCCAACATGTGGTGCATTCCCAATATCTTTGCTAGCAAAAAATTCCGCACTAAGTAGAGATACTACTTGTGCATCCAAAAACCCTTAAACCCAAAATCTTGTTTTGAGAGTCCACCATACCTACTTATGCATTGAGCAAGATCCTTCAAGTAAGTTGTCATCGGTGCAATAAGGCAATACAAATTGTTTCTAAAAGTGCTTGACCATTTCGTTTAAGAGAAAATTGAGCATTGCACGAACTTGTGATGGCAAAGTAATAAAAGCGACGGACTGCATAATAAAGGATGCTATCATAAGGGGCAATATAACGTGATGTTCTTTTGCATTAAGAGTTTGAGCATACAAACCTAAAAGTGCATGAAAACCTCTGCATCCCTTTGCGAAGGGCCTATCTTTTACTTTATGTATTTACTTTTTATGCAAAAGTCAAAGTATTTTTATTCTATTCCTTTTTATTTTTCTCTTTGGCAAGCATCATGTGGTGGGGAATGATCTAGGAACATATATCGAGTTGAATATGAGTAGACATGAGTTTTTATTGTTGACATCACCCTTGAGGTGAATGAGTTGAGAGGCGAAACTATAAGCCCCTATCTTTCTATGTGTCTAGTTGAAACTTTTTCGTCATGTGTATGCGGTAAGTGTTAGCAATCATAGAAGATTAAATGATGGTTGAGTATATGGACTTGCCAAAAGGCTCTGATACGAGACCCTTCCTGAAAAGGTGATGAATTGTAGTTGCAAAGTTGACTGAGAACATAGTTTGTTGGTTTTCAATAAAGTTTATGCTTTTTACTTCGATGTTGTGATCAATTGTTACTTGTTCACGAGAAGTTATATGATAAAGTTATGTGATACAGTTTGTTGCTATTATAATAATATGCATGATGCTTCTATGTCATATTTTGTTTTTATCGACACCTCTCTCTCTCTCTCTAAGCATGTGGACATGTTTTCGATTTCGGTTTTTCGCTTGAGGACAAGCGAGGTCTAAGCTTGGGGGAGTTAATACGTCCTTTTTGCATCATGTTTTCCTACTGTTATTTATAATTTTTTGATGCATAATAATGTTTGATGGAGTAATTCTAATTTCTTTTCTATCATAATATGTAAGGTTTGCACAAAGAGGGAGAATGCCGGCAGCTGGAATTCTAGACCTGAAAAAGCTACGTCAGAGTTACCTACTCTGCACAACTCCAAATGAGCTGAAAATTTGTGGAGAATTATTTTGGAATATATAAAAAATACTGGAGCAAATAACTACCGGAGGGGGGCCACCTGTAGGTGGAGGTGGACCTCCTAGAGTTTCAATAGGCAAATTGTGTTTAAGTAGAGGACGTTGTTCAAAGAAAATCTTATCTATTTCATTTCTTTCATGCATATGTAAATCATTTTCATGGTCTAGCAAATATTGTTCTAAAGGATCCGTAGGTGGCACAGCAATAGAAGCAAGACCAATTAATTCATCCTTACTAGGCAATTCTTTTTCATGAAGATTTCTACTAAACTTGGAAAAATTAAACTCATGAGACTCATCACCAAAGCTAACTTGGGCAGGAGCACTTTTTCCCACCGGCGGAGCGATTCCGCCGGGGGAATGATGACCCACAAGTATAGGAGATCAATTGTAGCTCTTTTCGATAAGCAAGAGTGTCGAACCCAACATGGAGCAGAAGGAAATGACAAGTTGTTTTCAGTAAGGTAATGTCTGCAAGTGCTGAGATTGTAAGTAGCGGGTAATTTGATAGCAAGATAATTTGTAACGAGCAAGTAATGATAATAGCAATAAGTATGCAGCAAGGTATCCCAATCCTTTTGAGGCAAAGGACAGGCCAAAATGGTCTCTTATGATAAGCAAAGCGTTCTTGAGGGTACACGGGAATTTCATTTAGTCACTTTCATCATGTTGGTTTGATTTGTGTTTGCTACTTTGATAATTTGATATGTGGGTGGACCGGTGCTTAGGAGCTGATCTTAATTGAACAAACCTCCTACTTATGATTAACCCTCCCGCAAGCATCCGCAACTACGAGAAAAGTATAAGAATAAATTCTAACCATAGGATTAAACATTTGGGTCCAATCGGTCCCTTACGGAATAGCACAAAAACTGGGGTTTAAGCTTCTGTCACTCTCGCAACCCACCATCTAATTGCTACTCCACAATGCATTCCCTTAGGCCCAAATATGGTGAAGTGTCATGTAGTCGATGTTCACATGACACCACTAAGGGAATCACAACATACATACTATCAAAATATCGAACACATATCAAGTTCACATGATTACAAGCAACATGATTTCTCCCGTGGCCTCAAGAACAAAAGTAAATACTCACAAATGGTAAACATGCTCATGATCCAAGGAGTATTAAATAGCATAATGGATCTGAACATATAATCTTCCACCAAATAAACCATATAGTAATCAACTACAAGATGTAATCAACACTACTAGTCACCCACATGCACCGTTCTATAGTTCTGGTAACAAGATTGAATACAAGAGATGAACTAGGATTTCAGATGAGATGGTGCTATTGAAGATGTTGATGGAGATTGCCCTCCCCAAGATGGAAGAGTTGTTGGTGATGATGATGACGATGATTTCCCCCTCCGAGAGGGAAGTTCCCCCGGCGGAATCGCTCCGACGGAGGGCAAAAGTGCTCCTGCCCAAGATCTGCCTCGAGACGCCGGCGCTCCATCCCGAAAGACTTCTCCTTATTTATTCTAGGTCAAAAAGACTTATATACCAGAAGATGGGCACCGGAGGTGGGCCGAGGATGCCACAACCCACCAGGGCGCGCAAGGGGGCCCTGGCGCACCCAGGTGGGTTGTGCCCACCTGGTGGCCCCCCTTTGGTAGTTATTGGCTCCAATATTTCTTCAATATTCCATAAAAAATCCCCGTCAAGTTTCAGCTCATTTGGAATTGTGCAGACTAGGTAGCCTGACGTAGCTTTTTCAGGTCCAGATTTCCAGCTGCCGGAATTCTCCCTCTTTGTGTGCACCTTGCAAATTATGAGAGAAAAGGCATTAGAATTACTCCAAAAAGCATTATTATGGATAAAACATTGTAAATAACATTAAGAAAACATGATGCAAAATGGACGTATCAACTCCCCCAAGATTAGACCTTGCTTTTCCTCAAGCGAAAACCGAAATCGAAAAACATGTCCACATGCTTTGAAGCTGCAAACCGCGCAAAGGGTACTTAGCAAGCAATGTTTGCTTTGAAATAACAACTATGATTTGGTATGGAAAAGAAAGTACAGGCAACAAGTGACAAAGAAATGCAATTCTTGCTGCCTCTCTAAATGTCGCAACATGCATTTGGAAACTCAAGCGGGACCTTTAGCTAACCAATAAAATGTGTCTGTTAACTACTATCAGTATCATATCACAATCATATTTGAACAACTAAGCTTTGGAATTATGAGTGTTGTGTTGTTTAGCTTGAAGGGTGGACTACTGCTAGTACGGCAGAAAGCACCTATGCAAATCATAGTAGTGTAGATAAAAGGGGAAAACCCTAAGCATCACGACTAAAATCAGGAAAGTGGAACTAGCTGGAACATATGGGCTTGTATTGCCAGTATGGCTAAAAAGGCTTCGTCCCCAAGAGGGGCAGCTCTATTCAACTGAAGGCACAGTACTGCTACCATCAGTCTAGACTCTCAAAGATGGCATAGCTCCCGCATTTCCCGGATATTATGGCAGACCATCTAGAATAGTTGAAAGCATCCATCTGAAGCGACCCAATAGACATGTCGACTGCAAATGTCCCTGCTCCACTTCCCGACAAGGAACATACTTTACTACTCCCTCCATTCCTAAATATAAGTCTATTAGAGATTCGAATGCGGACTACATACAAAGCAAAATGAGTGAATGTACACTCTAAAATATGTCTATATACAGCTATGTATTTCTTATTGGAATATCTAAAAAGACTTATGTTTTACCAAAAAAGGATCTCGCCCTGCTTTATAAATAAAGCAACGATGAACAACACCCGGTCCAAATGCACGCCACCAGAACACACGCACGCTCCCAAGGTAGTTTAGGAATGGAGGAAGCAATATACTTATTAAGAAGAACAGAAGAGGAATATGATAACAAAAAGTAAGCAGATTTTAAATAATACAATGTGTGTTGCCCGCCCATGATGCAGCAGAGCGCACAGAGAAATACTATTCCTTCCGGTCTCTCCATATGTGGCTCACATGCATTTGGAAACTAAAGTAGGAACATTTAGCTGACAAATTAAAAACCGGTCTCAGTTTTACTAATATCAGCATCATATCATATTCGAATTTGTACAACTAAGCTTGTTTAGCTTGACGGGTGGAGCAGTGCTATGATGACACGAACCACGTAGGCTGATCATGGTCATCATAAAATCGGGATACCGAAAGCATGATGAGTATAGTGTTGACCGTGGCAGTGGCATGGCAGATCTGAAGCTGTAAACCGCGCAAAGGGTACTTAGCAACCGATGTTTGCTTTGATAACAACTAAGATTTGGTATGGACAAGAAAGTACAGTCAACAACTGACAAAGGAATGCAATTCCTGTTGTCTCTCTATATGTCGCGACATGCATTTGGAAACTCAAGTGGGACCTTTAGCTAACCAATTAATTGTGTCTGTTAACAAATATCAGTATCATATCACAATCGTATTTGAACAACTAAGCTTGGAATTATGAGTGTTGTGTTGTTTAGCTTGAAGGGTGGAGTACTGCTAGTATGGCGAAAAGCACCTACGCAATTCATAGTAGGGTAGATAAAAGGAGAAAACCCTAAGCATCAAGAGTGAAATCAGGAAAGTGGAACTAGGTGGACCATCTGGGCTTGTATTGCCGGTACGGCAAGAAAGGGTTCGGAAAGGCTTCAGCCCCAAAAGGGGCGGCTCTATTCAACTGAAGGCACAATACTGTTACTATCAGTCTAGACTATCAAAGACGACATAGCTCCCGGCATTTCCCGGATGTCGTGGGAAACCACGACCACCTATGGGGCCATCATCCCCTTGTGGTTCGGCAGGGGGGATGAGCACATTGCACAAAGAGCAGAGGGCATAGCGCAGCACGACAGAGATCACACGGGCAGTTTTACCCAGGATCGGGCCGACGCGAGGCGTAAAACCTACTCCTGCTTTGGTGGATTGATGAGGGATTGTGGTGGAGACGCAGCGCTCTAGCCCGGCAAGGTTGCCTCGAGGCGAGAGAGGCTACGCGCACATGTGTGTACAAGGGTCCGAATCCTTTCTATGGTTGCCATGGCCCTCCAATTATAGATCAAGGGGTTACCACAATGGAAAATCAGTCATTGTGCACTGACTAGATAGGGAACAATGGTATCATACCTAACTTTGCAGGCAGATCAGGCGCATTAAATGCGCCACTTAGTGTCACATCGTAGCGCAGCCCGGCAAGCCTTGCCGGGCCATTTGGCCACCTTCTCACCTGCCTGCGTGACACATTTCTAGACGTGTGTCATTTGGAGGTGATTTCCATAGGAAATGGCTGCCACGTGCCAAATAACAGCCACTTAGTCACTTGGGGGCTGGACACCGCATCGATCAGTGACTTGCGTCCTTGTGAGGTGGAGCGATGGAGCCTTGGCTGGGTAGTCCGCCCTCATCGTGCCCGGCAGGCCTGCCGGGACGGTCTTGAGACTTGTCTTCGGGGCGACCTCGACCTTGCTAGGCTTGCCTGCCTGGCAAGTGAGGTTTTTCCTTGGTGGTATCTTGCTCCTTTAGCTTGTCTTGGTCTTCTTGATCCACCCTTTGATTCCTCAAAGAGTTGACCTCTTCTTGTTTGGTCTTGACTTGGACGTTGCAGCCTTGCTCTTGAGCCTTTGTACGGTCCGGGCAACACACGTAGGGTTTGTTGCACTGACATAAGCCCTCGGGCCTGGCCTAAACGCGCTGCTGGGCATCGCCAGGGTAGGCCCTATCCCGTGCACAGGCGAGAGGGCGGTAGTGGCTTGTCCTTAGAGACCTTCTTTGCTTATTCATTGATCTAAGCTCGAATCTGTTTCCGGTTTTCCCACGCGTCGTGTAATGCCAATTGTGGTGGGGCCATCTCTGTAATAGCCCGTGAATGACTTTAACGCATGGGGGAGTAACTACCAATTCACTCTTCCCACCACGTTCTTATCCTCTTGCCACGTATGCTGCATGCATTGAGTGGGGTAGGTAACGGAGGCGCGTGGTGCTGGAGAGCGTCAGAGCAGCGGCCTGGTCTTCTCGGGTTGGTGGAGAGGGACGGCAGTTGCCTGCCAAGGGATCAGCTCCTATCCTTATTTTCCCTATAAAGGGGAATGTAGGTAGGAGCGTAGGTTCACAACAATCTCCCCCCTGGTCTTCTGGTGTTGTATCTCCGTTATGATGTGGGGAGGGGAAGAAGGGCGCGGCCGCGCTTTTGTTGGGATTAGATCCCCTTCCTGTCTTCGCACAAAGCACTCGTCCTGGAGCGAGGGCACGATGCCTAGTGTTGAGGGAAGGTGCCTCGGGAGGACGCACGGGCGGCGCGGTGGTAGCGCCGGAGGTAGCGACTCCAGTGCGCTCGTCACCGGGCCACCGTGGCTCTAATCTTAGCGAGGGGCTACGTGAGCGACACCATGCCGGAGCCCATAATGGACACAGGGCGTGTTAGTAGACCGTGGCCTATCCTCCCTTCTCCTGTGGCGTCGAAGGGAGACCGCAGAAGCGGTTCGCCATTGCTTACGGTAGATCCCCTCTTTGGGGGTGCTGCTCATCTTGCGTCCACGCAAGTTCCTCGTGCCCGTGAATGCTTCTTCAGGGGATGGCATCCTTCTAGCTTCGGGTCGTTGGAGACGACCATGCTCTCTGTGGAGCCCTCCGGAGTGCCTGGTGCCTGTCCTGGCCGCCATGGTGGGGGCTTAAGCGATCGCGGGCGCGCCCCCTTGAGCGACAGCAGTGAGGAAAGTGGCAGCAACCCATGACACGTCAAGAGCGAGGACGACCGCTCCGACGAGGCGTGATTGCCGGCAGCACCATCATCACTGGCTGGGCTTTCGGCAGTGCCAGCATCCGCACCTGCCCTCCGGTTTCTTCCTCCCATCCCGGGAACGGCGCCATCCTGATCCTGGGGAGGCGGCGAATCCCAGCCAAGCCTTTCCTCCGTCTTCTTCGTCTCCCCCTACGATTACGAGGAGGGGAGGGACAGAGTAAAGGCATCACGGGGTGCTTATGTTTTTTCAATCTAAAATATGTAGGCACTTGCCAAACTTTAGCCTAAATTATGTAATCTTCTTTACCCATGTTTGTGTTCAGTAAGATCTGTACTTGTTTATCAACATATTAATGAAAAAGACATGCCTTGCTGGGTACTTGTGCATGTAACAAATCCATGTAGAGGTGAAATGCCTCTATGCATTCCAGTAAACAAGTTTTCCCCGGCAGACTATCCTACCGGTACCCTCAGTTCGTTGCCGCAGGGCTAGGCCTGCCGGGCACAAATCAGAAAGAGCGACCAGCCCCCCGCCAAACCTTTTCCGCCAAAGGCCCCTTCAACCATCCTGACCAAAGCAACGTTCAAGTTAAGGGATGGGAGCACCTAAGTTTCGAAGGTGGCGAGGTTTCATATGAACAAGTTTCAGCTTACAAAACACGTATGGATAAGAAAGAACTTATCTGTTTGGCTTCCCGGGGATCACAATGTAGGCTTCTCTTCTCTTCTCTTCTTCGAGACCAAGTCCACGGTAAGAGCCCTGCAGCTTAGCGCAGATGAAAACGATGCCACATGCGATCTTATCTACATGATCATGCTATGCTCATGATATGCTTATGCATGCATGCAATCTTCTTTGGGGCCCCCAACGCTTCATTTATTTCTCTGTTACTCAGGGTCTGTGCCTGGCTTTGTACAAAGGGTTACATGCAACTTCGGCAAGGCTTGTACAAAAGGGTGGTTGTAGGGAAGGGCCCGACAACCGCACCTTATGGGTAGAACTTACGGAGATGCTCAATGTTCCATAAGTTTTGCAACTGAATGCCATCTCCGGTCTCCAGACGGACTGTGCCGGGTATGGTGACTCGTACTACCCGGTAAGGGTGTTCTCACTTTGGCGTCAACTTGTTTGTACCCTTGGCGGACTGAACGCGCCTAAGGACAAGGTCGCCTTCCTAAAAACTTCGGGCATGAACCCTGCAGCTATGATAGCGACACAGGGCTTGCTGGTAGCGTGCATCAAGCATAGCATCCTAGAGACGGTTCTCCTCAAGTAGCACAGCGTCATCACACCGGTGTTGTTCTTGCGCTACTTCATCGTAGGCAAGCACTCGAGGTGACCCGTATATGAGTTCTGTGGGGTAACTACTTCTGCCCCATAGACTAGGAAGAAGGGAGTCTGCCCGGTAGCTTGATTTGGTGTTGTTCTGAGGGACCAAAGAACCACCGGCAGCTCGTCGATCCATCGCCTGCCACACTTCAGTAGTTTATCGAATGTTCTTATCTTGAGTCCTCGCAACACTTCAGCGTTCACCATCTCAGCTTGCCCATTACTCCTTGGATGAGCAACAGAGGCAAATGAGATTTTGCTTCCGAGGGCATGAACGTATTGCATGAAGGCGCGACTCGTGAATTGGGTGGCATTGTCAGTGATGATTCGGGCAAGGACCCCGAAGCATCACACCAGTCCTTTCAAGAACTTGATAGCTGACTGTGCAGTCACCTTTCTGATGGGCTCCACTTCCGGCCACTTTGTAAACTTTCGATTGCAATGAACAAGAATTCAAAACCCCCGGTAGCACGGGGGAAGGGGTCCAAGATGTCGAGCACCCAAACAGAAAATGGCCATGACAAAGGGATTGTTTGAAGAGCTTGGGCAGGTTGTTGGATATTCTTGGAATGGAACTGGCAGGCTTCACACTTGGTGACTGGTACGTCTCCAACGTATCTATAATTTTTGATTGTTCCATGCCATTATATTATCTGTTTTGGATGTTTAATGGGATTTAATATGCTCTTTTATATTATTTTTGGGACTAACCTATTGACCGGAGGCCCAGTGCCAATTTCTGTTTTTTTGCCTATTTTAGTGTTTCGCAGAAAAGGAATATCAAACGAAATCCAAATGGAATGAAACCTTCGCGATGATCTTTCTTGGACCGAAAGCAATCCAGAAGACTTGGAGTTGAAGTCTGGTACACCACGAGGCGGCCATGAGGCAGGAGGGCGTGCCCAGGGGGGTAGGCGCGCCCCCCACCCTCGTGGGCCCCTCATAGCTCCACCAACGTACTTATTTTGCCTATATATACTCTTATACCCTAAAAACATCAGCGGGAGCCATGAAACCACTTTTCCACTGCCGCAACCTTCTGTACCCGTGAGATCCCATCTTGGGGCCTTTTTCGGCGATCTGCCGGAGGGGGAATCGATCACGGAGGGCTTCTACATCAACACCATAGCCTCTCCGATGAAGCGTGAGTAGTTTACCACAGACCTTCGGGTCCATAGTTATTAGCTAGATGGCTTCTTCTCTCTCTTTGATTCTCAATACAAAGGTCTCCTCGATGTTCTTGGAGATCTATTCGATGTAATACTCTTTTGTGGTGTGTTTGCCGAGATCCGATGAATTGTGGATTTATGAACTTGATTATCTATGAATATTATTTGGTTCTTCTCTGAATTCTTATATGCATGACTTGATATCTTTGCAAGTCTCTTCGAATTACCGGTTTAGTTTGGCCTACTAGATTGATCTTTCTTGCAATGGGAGAAGTGCTTAGCTTTGGGTTCAATCTTGCGATGTCCTTTCCCAGTGACAGTAGGGGCAGCAAGGCACGTATTGTATTGTTGCCATCAAGGATAAAAAGATGGGGTTTATATCATATTGCTTGAGTTTATCCCTCTACATCAAGTCATCTTGCTTAATGCGTTACTCTGTTCGTATGAACTTAATACTCTAGATGCATGCTGGATAGCGGTCGATGTGTGGAGTAATAGTAGTAGATGCAGAATTGTTTCAGTCTGCTTGACACGGACATGATGCCTATATTCATGATCATTGCCTTAGATAACTTCATAACTGTGCGCTCTTCTATCAATTGCTCAGCAGTAATTTGTTCACCCACCGTAATACATGCTATCTTGAGAGAAGCCACTAGTGAAACCTATGCCCCCGGGTCTCTTTCTTATTATATTGCATCTCTTTTATTTACATCGCATCTTGTTTACTATTTTGCAATCTTTACTTTTCAATCTATACAACAAAAATACCAAAAATATTTACTTTACTATCTTTGTTAAATCTCACTTTTGCGAGTGGCCGTGAAGGGATTGACAACCCCTTTATCGCGTTGGTTGCAATGTTCTTGATTGTTTGTGCAGGTATTAGGTGACTTGTGCGTTGTCTCCTACTGGATTGATACCTTGGTTCTCAAAAACTGAGGGAAATACTTACGCTACTTTGCTACATCACCCTTTCCTCTTCAAGGGGAAACCAACGCATGCTCAAGAGGTAGCAAGAAGGATTTCTGGCACCGTTGCCGGGGAGATCTACGCCAAGTCTAGACATACCAAGTACCCATCATAAACTCTTCTCCCTCGCATTACATTATTTGCCATTCGCCTATCATTTTCCTCTCCCCCACTTCTAAAACAATTTTTGTAAACCTTTGCCTTTTGTTCGCCCTTTTATGTTCATCTCTTTTCGCTTGCTTCTTGTGCGTCCGTGTGTTAGATCGTTTGTCTTGCCTTCATGGCTATCATCTCCCTCTTCCTTTATCTCCTGATTTTGAAGTTCTTCACTTCAAACAAAGACAAGGAGAAAAATTAGAAGATGCTTGGTACATGATGATAGAATCTCATCGTAATTGCACTATAGAGGGAGATTTCAACATTTTACTTTGTAATTTTTATGTTGTGCTAACCATGTCCCATAGACAACTCTTGGATTTTGCCGCTAAAGGGAGTTTTATTGAAATTGGTCCCAGTATTGCGTATGAGATTATAGAGGGAATAGTAGAAAGAGTACTACCCCCACAAAAGGGACTTCGGGCCAGTTCTTTTGGCGGCTTAAAAAATAAGCAGTCTCCTCCCCAGCTTTTTCCATAAGCCGTCTCCCTCATTTATTAGGGCTTCTGAACTAGTTATAGGATAACTAATATAGAAGCCTCAACAAATTTTAGGAGCGGCTTATTTATTAAGCTGGGGAGAGGCAGCTTATTTTTTAAGCCACCCAAAAGAACTGGCCCTTCATCATACACAAGAAGGAACCCAAGTTCTTGAGAAAATATGCGAAGTAACTAAAATTTTGCAAAAATCTCTTGACCCTCTCAAAAATGTTAGTGGGAATCTTCACCGCATGATTATGTTGATCACTCTTTGCAATAAGCGGTTGGATGCTCTAGATCTAAAGATCTCCGAGTATGAAGGGAAACGTAAGGAACCTCCCGGATACGAGCATAACCCCATTAAAAAGATAAGTGCCAAAGATGGCAATACCTAGATCTATTCTTGCTTTTATGCCTAGCTAGGGGTGTTAAACGATAGCGCTTGTTGGGAGGCAACCCAATTTTATTTTTGTTCTTTACTTTTTGTTCCTGTTTAGTAATAAAATAATTCATCTAGCCTCTATTTAGATGTGGTTTATGTTTTAAGTAGTGTTTGTGCCAAGTAGAACCTTTGGTAAGACTTGGGTGAAGTCTTTGCGATCTTGCTGTAAAAAACAGAAACTTTTGCTCTCACGAGATTAGCTGCCATTTTTTACTGGAGAGTGATTTTAGGTTGATTCTTTTTGCATATGATTAATAGACAAATTCCTCACGTCCACAAATGTATTTCAGAATTTTGTAGTTCCAGAAGTATTCGATTTAGTCAGATTGCTACAGACTGTTCTGTTTTGACAGATTCTGTTTTTCTTGTGTTGTTTGCTTATTTTGATGAATCTATGAGTAGTATCGGGGGGTATGAAGTATAGAGAAGTTGGAATACAGTAGGTTTAACACCAATATAAATAAAGAATGATTTCATTACAGTACCTTAAAGTGGTGGTTTATTTTCTTATACTAACGGAGCTCATGAGATTTTCTGTTTAGTTTTGTGTTGTGAAGTTTTCAAGGTTTTGGGTAAAGATTTGATGGATTTTGGAATAAGGAGTGGCAAGAGCCTAAGCTTGGGGATGCCCAAGGCACCCCAAGGAAAAATTCAAGTACAACCAAACGCCTAAGCTTGGGGATGCCTCGGAAGGCATCCCCTCTTTCGTCTTCGTCTATCGGTAACTTTACTTGAGGCTATATTTTTATTCACCATATGATATGTGTTTTGCTTGGAGCGTCTTATATGATTTGAGTCTTTGCTTTTTAGTTTACCACTATCGTCCTTGCTGTACACACCTTTTGGGAGAGACACGCATGAATCGGAATTTATTAGAATACTCTATGTGCTTCACTTATATCTTTTGAGCTAGATAATTTTGCTCTAGTGCTTCACTTATACCTTTTTAGAGCACGGTGGTGGTTTTATTTTACAGAAATTATTGATCTATCATGCTTCACTTATATTATTTTGAGAGTCTTTTAAAACAGCATGGTAATTTGCTTTGGCTATAAAATTAGTCCTAATATGATGGGCATCCAAGATGGGTATAATAAAAACTTTCATAAAAAGTGCATTGAATGCTATGAAAGTTTGATGCTTGATGATTGTTTTGAGACATGAGGATGGTGATATTAGAGTCATTCTAGTGAATTAATTGTGAATTTGAGAAATACTTGTGTTGAGGTTTGGAATTCCCGTAGCATGCACGTATGGTAACCGTTGTGTAACAAATTTGAAGCATGAGGTGTTTCTTTGATTGTCCTCCTTATGAGTGGTGGTCGGGGACGAGCGATGGTCTTTTCCTACCAATCTAACCCCCTAGGAGCATGCGCGTAGTGCTTGGTTTTTTATGACTTGTAGATTTTTGCAATAAGTATGTGAGTTCTTTATGACTAATGTTGAGTCCATGGATTATACGCACTCTCACCCTTCCACCATTGCTAGCCTCTCTAGTACCACGCAACTTTTGCCGGTACCATAAACCCACCATTTACCTTCCGCAAAACAGCCACCATACCTACCTATTATGGCATTTCCATAGCCATTCCGAGATATATTGCCATGCAACTTTCCACCGTTCTGTTTATTATGACACGCTCCATCATTGTCATATTGCCTTGCATGATCATGTAGTTGACATCATATTTGTGGCAGAGCCACAATTTTTAATTTTTTCATACATGTCACTCTTGATTCATTGCACATCCCGGTACACCGCCGGAGGCACGCATATAGAGTCATATTTGTTCTAGTATCGAGTTGTAATTTTTGAGTTGTAAGTAAGTAGAAGTGTGATGATCTTCATTATTAGAGCATTGTCCCATGTGAGGAAATAAATAAATAAAAATATATATAAAAAAGAGAAAGGCCAAATAAAAAAAGGAGAAGGCCCAGAAATAATGAGAGAAAAAGAGAGAAGGGACAATGCTACTATCCTTTTTTCCACACTTGTGCTTCAAAGTAGCACCATGACCTTCATGATAGAGAGTCTCTTATTTTGTCACTTTCGTTTACTAGTGGGAATTTTTCATTATAGAACTTGGCTTGTATATTCCAACGATGGTCTTCCTCAAAATGCCCTAGGTCTTCGTGAGCAAGCAAGTTGGATGCTCACCCACTTAGTTTCTTTTGTTGAGCTTTCATATATTTATAGCTCTAGTGCATCCGTTGCATGGCAATCCCTACTCACTCACATTGATATCTATTGATAGGCATCTCCATAGCCCATTGATATGCCTAGTTTATGTGAGAGCATCTTCCTCCTTTTTGTCTTCTCCACAACCACCATTCTATTCCACCTATAGTGCTATGTCCATGGCTCGCTCTCATGTATTGCGTGAAAGTTGAAAAAGTTTGAGAATACTAAAGTATAAAACAATTGCTTGGCTTGTCATCGGGGTTGTGCATGATTTGAATATTTTGTGTGACAAAGATGGAGCATAAAGAAACTATATGATTTTGTAGGGATGAACTTTCTTTGGGCATGTTATTTTGAGAAGACATGATTACTTTGTTAGTATGCTTGAAGTATTATTATTTTTATGTCAACATTAAACTTTTATCTTGAATCTTTCGGATCTCAACATTCATGCCACAATAAAGAAAATTACATTGATAATTATGTTAGGTAGCATTCCACATTAAACTTTTTTGGTTCTTTGCCTCCCCTCCCCTCCCCTCCCGAGGCGCTCCTGCGGGCGCCCCTGGGGGGGAACCCTAGTGGCGCCGCCCCCGTCCCTCCGCCCCTTCCCCCTCCCTCGCTGCCGCCGGTGGCGTCACCGGCCAAAGGCCGCATGGCGCAGGCGGCGGCGGGGCGGCTCTCTCCCTCGCGCGGGTGGCGGACGTCGCGGGGCGGCCTCCCCTGCTCGGTGGCGTCGGGCGCCGGCTTGCCTATGCTCCGGCTTCCCTCCTCCGCCTCGCTCCCTGGTGACCTGCCCGCGTCGCCTCCTCTCCTCCTCCCCCCTCCACCTCGGCTCGTGGGGCTCTAGAGGCCCGGGGGCGTGCTGGTGGCGGATCTGGCGCCCCCTGCCCAAATCCGGCGGGTGCTGGCGGTTGGCTGCTGCAGGGGCGACTGCCGGCCCCTCTAAGGTGGTGGTGCTGCAGCCGGGGTCTTCCTCTCAAGTGGGGTGGCTGGGCACCGGCTTGAACTGGCCAGGGCGTGGAGACGCGGGGGGTGTGTGCACGCGGCCGATCTCGTGCTGGACCCGGCCGGATCTGGCGTTGGAGGCCGGCCGGCGGCGCGTGGAACCGGTGGTGCGTGCCCGGCGGCTCCAGCGCTTGGAGCTCGCCGGGAGATGCGGGTAGGGTAGCAGCCGGGCGTGGCCGCTGCTTCCGCCGTGGGCCACAGTGTGGGGAGGTCTAACGGTGGTGCTCTCCCGGTGTCGTGGCGGCTTCACGGTGGTTGACGGATCTGCCCGCGGCGGCGGCCGGCTTCTCCGGCGTCGGCTCGTCTGTGTTCAGGCCGTCTCGGCCTTCGCCCCATCTCCTCGTTACCCGGGTGTTACTCCCATCAAAGGGCTGGTCCTCTCCTAGCTGCGGTCTACCGCTCGTCTCGCGCCCGGTGCTGCAGGACCAAGCTCGTCTCATGCACGATGCAGCAGGACTGAGCTCGTCTCGCGCACGGTGTAGCAGGACTGACCTTGTCCCCTTTTCGGTGCTGCAGGACCAAGCTCGTCTCGCGCACGGGGCAGCAAGAGTTCTGGCCGACCTATCGGGTCTTGACGCTGGGGGTCGCCCAGGGGTGCGAAAGGTGGAACCTTTCCGCTCGTCTCTTTAGTTGGGGTTGCGGCGGGTCTCGGGTGAGGTGGTGTCAAGGTCTTGGATGCCGGGGCGGCGGCCCTGGTGGTGGTAGCGCGGTGCTCTTGGGCAAAGCCCGTGCCTTGGTGCTGCCCGGTTATCATGGCCGTGTGGGCGGCATGATTGCCGGGGTGTCGCGTTCGGTGGCGGTGAGTGTTGGCCGAGGTGAAAACCTGCTCTATCTTCGGACAGACCAGCGACGGCGGAGATCGTTCCCTTCTTGAAGGCGTCGTTGCGGCTCTCATTGCCCATCATGTAGCTCTAGGGCAAACTCTGATCCTTGGATCGGGCGGTGGCGGCGCTTCGGTGTTGTACCCTTCCTGAAGGCGCCGCCTTGGAGCACATGGTCCGTCATATGTAGCTTCATCTCTTCGTGGTGGTAGTGCTAGGGGTGGTGTTGCTGCGCTCAGCGATTATGTATCATGTCCTGGGTGTGTGCGTGTGTTGCGGTGGCGTGTGTTTGTACTGGATGCTTGTTGTGATCGGTGCTTTTATATATAAAGCGGGGCGAAAGCCTTTTTCGGTAAAATTCCGTTTTTATCATTTACCTACTCGAGGACGAGCAGGAATTAAGCTTGGGGATGCTTGATACGTCTCCAATGTATCTATAATTTTTTATTGTTCCATGCTATTATATTATCTGTTTTGGATGTTTAATGGGCTTTAATATGCTCTTTTATATTATTTTTGGGACTAACCTATTAACCGGAGGCCCAGTGCCAGTTTCTGTTTTTTTGCCTATTTTAGTGTTTCGCAGAAAAGGAATATCAAACGGAATCCAAACGGAATGAAACCTTCGCAATGATCTTTCTTGGACCGAAAGCAAACCAAAAGACTTGGAGTTGAAGTCTGGAACGCCACGAGGCGGCCACGAGGCAGGAGGGCGTGCCCAGGGGGTAGGCGCGCCCCCACCCTCATGGGCCCCTCATAGCTCCACTGACGTACTTTTCCGCCTATATATACTCTTATACCCTAAAAACATCAGGGGAGCCACGAAACCACTTTTCCACCGCCGCAACCTTCTGTACCCGTGAGATCCCATCTTGGGGCCTTTTCCGGTGACCTGCCGGAGGGGGAATCAATCACGGAGGGCTTCTACATCAACACCATAGCCTCTCCGATGAAGCGTGAGTAGTTTACCACAGACCTTTGGGTACATAGTTATTAGCTAGATGGCTTCTTCTCTTTCTTTGATTCTCAGTACAAAGTTCCCCTCGATGTTCTTGGAGATCTATTTGATGTAATACTCTTTTGCGGTGTGTATGCCGAGATCCGATGAATTGTGGATTTATGTACTTGATTATCTATGAATATTATTTGGTTCTTCTCTGAATTCTTATATGCATGATTTGATATCTTTGCAAGTCTCTTCGAATTATCGGTTTAGTTTGGCCTACTAGATTTATCTTTCTTGCAATGGGAGAAGTGCTTAGCTTTGGGTTCAATCTTGCGGTGTCCTTTCCCAGTGACAGTAGGGGCAGCAAGGCACATATTTTATTGTTGCCATCGAGGTTAAAAAGATGGGGTTTATATCATATTGCTTGAGTTTATCCCTCTACATCATGTCATCTTGCTTAATGCGTTACTCTGTTCTTATGAACTTAATACTCTAGATGCATGCTGGATAGCGGTTGATGTGTGTAGTAATAGTAGTAGATGCAGAGTCGTTTCGGTCTACTTGACACGGACATGATGCCTATATTCATGATCATTGCCTTAGATAACTTCATTACTATGCGCTCTTCTATCAATTGCTCGGTAGTAATTTGTTCACCCACCGTAATACATGCTATCTTGAGAGAAGCCACTAGTGAAACCTATGGCCTCCGGGTCTCTTTCTTATTATATTGCATCTCTTTTATTTACATCGCATCTCGTTTACTATTTTGCAATCTTTACTTTTCAATCTGTACAACAAAAATACCAAAAATATTTACTTTACTATCTTTATTAGTTCTCACTTTTGCAAGTGGCCGTGAATGGATTAACAACCCCTTTATCGCATTGGTTGCAAGGTTCTTGATTGTTTGTGCAGGTACTGGGTGACTTGTGCATTGTCTCCTACTGGATTGATACCTTGGTTCTCAAAAACTGAGGGAAATACTTACGCTACTTTGCTGCATCATCCTTTCCTCTTCAAGGGAAAACCAACACATGCTCAAGAGGTAGTAGTGACTAGCTCAATGGTGTATTGGAGGGCTGTGCGCCATTAGAAACCTTGCCATAAAGCTTTGCCAACCAAGGCCCTTGATCCAATGTGGAAGCCGCACATACCCTTGTTTATCTCCACCGGCAGTTCCTTTCCTTCTTCCCGTTAAATGCACTTCAATTCCACGCCGTTGAGCCTTCTTATGTACAGTGTGTTGTCGATGAACTGATACATAATGGCCCTCCAGGCTACTTGTAACACCCTGAGAATCATGCTACAGTAACTCCCTGTGATTAAGCTAATCATGTTGCTAAACAGGGCTTGATCACATTTGAACCACACCTTGTCAAACTCCTAGTTCAAACTTCAATTAAATTTAAAAGTGGAAAATAAAAGTTTTCAAAAATTCAAACAAAAATGTTCAGTGGGTGCTAAATAATACACTGGTAATTATGGTGGAGGAAACACAATTTTATAAAATACCTAATTACTTTTAAAAGAAATAAAACAGAAAAGAAAAAAAAGAAAAAGGAAAAGCCCTTTTCCCCCCCACTGGACCCGTGGCCCGTCTGGACCGAACCCCGGCCCAAACTGGGCCGCCACCCGCGCCCCGACCCCGGCCCAGCCCAACTCACCCCCCGCGTCCCCTTCCTGTTCCCCCGACCGGGTCGGAACAGGGGCGCGCTGCCGCCCGACCACCTCGCCGGCACCGACGCCGGAGGGGATAAGGGCGCCAGCCCCCGCGCCTCCTCGGGTCTCTCTCCCACTCACCCCGCTCACTCTCGGCCCCTGCGCCTCCCTCATCCCCTCTCCTTCGCGCCGCTCCGTGCTCCCCCCCATCATCCCGAGCGCCTCCGTCGCCGTCCGCCGTCGCAACCGCGGCAACCAACCTCGCCTCGCCTCGCCAACCTATCCAGCAGCTCCGCCGTCGTCGGCTTCCTCGTCCCCGTCCACGAACGCAAGCCGGGGAGCACCGCAGGCAGTGGATCGAGCCACGGGCGTCGGTGACCGCCGTCGTCTCCGGCCACCTCTGCGCTCCTAAGCTGTCGCAGGCTTTACGTAGCCGCTCGGTGAGCTCCTCCCTCCCTCCATTCCCCTCCTCGCACTGCGTGAGCCTCCCTAGCTAGCTCGTCGCCGTTGCTTTGAGCTCGCCGCCGCATATCACCTCGCCGCCGTGGCTACCGTGGCCTGAGCTCGCGTCCGAGCTCGTAGTCAAACTCCTGGAGCTCCCAGGAGCCCAACGAGCCCACGCCCGTGCCTCCCCGTGCCTCCTAGCATAGCCTCCGTTGAGCGCCCGAACGCGCTGCCGCCTGCGCTCGTCGCCGGCGTGCCTCCGGTGACCAAATGGTCACGGGCCAGCGCCCGTTGCATTCGCCTCCTAACGCACGTCCCACCTAGCCTCTCCGTTCGCTCGCTAGCATGCTGCGTCGCCCTTTCCTCTGGCGTCCGACTCCGGTCGTCCGCCGATGAGCTCGCCGCGCTCGATTCCGGTCACCCCTGCCGCCACAACCACCACCGTTGGACGCGGCGCAGCCGTAGCTTTCGAACGCGACCAAAAACTCCCTGAACGGTGCCCTGTACGTGGATTCCGGCGAGGTCCCGAGCGCCTCCGCCGTGTTTTCGGTCGCCGGCGTTGCTCCGGCGCCGGCCGCCGACGTGGCACACCTGGGGCCACCCCTGGGTCACTGCCAGTGGCCCCCACGGGCCCCAGTTGACTGGGTTGACCCAGTCAACTGCTGACTGGGCAGGCCCAGTCACTGACATGCGGGCCCCGCCGCAGAAATTAAAAAAATAAAGAAAAAGAAAATGTTTTATAAATAAAAATAATTAGTTTAGCTAAACACTCACTGACATGTGGGGCCCACCCCTCTAATTATACTGTTAGATTAGTTTAATTAAGTATTAGACTAACAGAGGCTGACATGTGGGTCCCACTGGACCCACCTGTCTGGTTTGACTGGTCAGCCGACCTGTTGACTTGCTGACGTCAGCATTGCCTCATGCTGACGTCATAATTCATTTTTCTTAATATAAATAATTCCAGAAATTCAAATAAACTTTGAAAATTCATATCTTTTAAACCGTAACTCGGATGAAAATGTTTTCTATATGAAAGTTGCTCAGAACGACGAGACGAATCCGACTACGCAGTCCGTTCATCCACCGCACCTCCCTAACCTATCGAACTAGCAACTTTCCCCCTCCGATCCGTCTGTCCGAAAACGCGGAACATCGGGCATACCTCCCGGATGCCCCCCCCTTCACCGGTACCACCTACTGTCGCGTTAGGGCACCCCTAGCACCGCTCATTGTCATGTCACGCATCGTCATGCTTATGTTTGCCTTGTATTTACTGTTTCTTCCCCCTCTTCTCTCCGGTAGACTACGAGACCGACACTGCTGCTGCCCAGTTCGACTACGGAGTCGACGACCCCTCCTACTTGCCAGAGCAACCAGGCAAGCCCCCCCCCCTTGATCACCAGATATCGCCTACTCTCCTCTATACTGCTTGCATTAGAGTAGTGTAGCATGTTACTGCTTTTCGATATCCTATTCTGATGCATAGCCTACCCTTGCTACTACTGTTGATATCTTTACCTGCAATCCTACATGCTTAGTATAGGATGCTAGATTTCCATCAGTGGCCCTACATTCTTGTCCGTCTGCTGTGCTACACTATCGGGCCGTGATCACCTGGGCGGTGATCGCGGTTATATACTTATATACTATATACATGACACATGTGATGACTAAAGTCGGGTCGGCTCGTAGGAGTACCTGCAAGTGGATCTTTGTGGCGGAGCGACAGGGCAGGTTGAGACCGCCTAGGTGAGAGGTGGGCCTGGCCCTGGTCGGCGTTCGCGGATACTTAACACGCTTAACGAGATCTTGGTATTTGATATGAGTCTGGCCATTTGGTCTATACGCACTAGCCATCTACGCGGGAGTAGTTATGGGTATCCCGACGTCGTGGTATCAGCCGAAGCTCTTTTGACGTCAGCGACTGAGTGGCGCGCGCCGTGTTGGACCGCTTTGACGTAACCGCCGTGATCGTGTGGGTTGCTAGGTCTGCTCGCGGCCGCGTTCGCAACGTGCAGGTGTGCATAGGGCGATGGACCCAGACCCCTGCGCGCATAGGTTTAGACCGGCGTGCTGACCTCTCTGTTGAGCCTAGGTGGGGCTGTGACGTGTTGATCTTACGAGGCCGGGCATGACCCAGAAAAGTGTGTCCGGCCAATTGGGATCGAGCGTGTTGGGTTATGTGGTGCACCCCTGCAGGGAAGTTTATCTATTCGAATAGCCGTGTCCCTCGGTAAAAGGACGACCCGGAGTTGTACCTTGAGCTTATGACAACTAGAACTGGATACTGAATAAAATACACCCTTCCAAGTGCCAGATACAACCCGGTGATCGCTCTCTAACAGGGCGACGAGGAGGGGATCGCCGGGTAGGATTATGCTATGCGATGCAACTTGGAGGACTTCAATCTACTCTCTTCTACATGCTGCAAGATGGAGATGTCCAGAAGCGTAGTCTTCGACAGGACTAGCTATCCCCCTCTTATTCCGGCATTCTGCAGTTCAGTCCACTGATATGCCTCTTTACACATATACCCATGCATATGTAGTGTAGCTCCTTGCTTGCGAGTACTTTGGATGAGTACTCACGGTTGCTTTTCTCCCTCTTTTCCCCTTTCTATATCGGATTGTTGCAATCAGATGTTGGAGTTCAGGAGCCAGACGCCACCGTCGACGACGACACCTACGACACTGGAGGTGCCTACTACTACGTGCAGGCCGCTGACGACGACCAGGAGTAGTTAGGAGGTCCCAGGCAGGAGGCCTTGCCTTTTCGATCGTTGCTACTTTTGTGCTAGCCTTCTTAAGGCAAACTTGTTTAACTTATGTCTGTTCTCAGATATTGTTGCTTCCGCTGACTCGTCTATGATCGAGCACTTGTATTCGAGCCCTCGAGGCCCCTGGCTTGTATTATAATGCTTGTATGACTTATTTATGTTTTAGAGTTGTGTTGTGATATCTTCCCGTGAGTCCCTGATCGTGGTCGTACACATTTGCGTGCATGATTAGTGTACGGTCAAATCGGGGGCGTCACACTACTCTTTCACCTTCTTCTTGCTCTTCAGGAAGTTCTCCTGTTTGGAGGAAACAGACGATGTGCCGTGCCCAAGTAGGAGCCGAAGGCTGGGAAACGAGGACTAGCGGCACCTCCTCATTCACAGGAGCGCACTCCTCAACCGCAAAGGTTGGTAGTTTGGCGAGAGGGTGCAGCTTGCCAATTGAAGGGGAGTTGTTCCCACCTAGCTCTCTGTCGGGGGCTTCGGGGAGCTCTGCCAGGAGAGGCTTGCCAGAGTACAGTTTCCTCCTTTTTATGGCCATCGTTGTCGGGGATACGGAGGGTTGAGTCAGATGGAGAACAAAAGTCCCTGGTTCCACAGGGAGTTTTTACGCAACGCTCTTTGACAGATGATCAGCACTGCTATTTTCCGCACGTGGTACGTGCTCTGTTTGCAATCCGTCAAAGCGCTCCTCCAACTTTCTCACTTCCTCGACATATGCCTCCATCAATGGGCTTTGGTAATCCTTGTTCACTTGTCTCACCACCAGTTGTGAATCTCCACAAATGATCAGCTTCTTGATTCCCAGTTATGTCGCAATCCTGAGCCCGGCAAGGAGACCTTTGTACTCCGCAGTGTTATTGGTAATCTTCTCCCAGGGAAAATGCATTTGAATGACGTTCTTGAGGTGCTCCCCATGTGGGAGCAATAAGAAGCACGCCAGCTCCTGCACCTTGCAGGGAGAAGGCACCATCAATGTACATGACCATTCTTGGGGTGCTTACGTACCGGGGATGATTGTCTCTAGCACTTCTTCATCAGGGGTTGGCGTCCACTCTGCAATGAACTCTGCTGGTGCTCTGCTCTAAATAGTTGACGTGCTTTCAAACTTCAAACCAAAGCTGGACAACTCCAAAGCCCATTCCACAATCCTGCCAGTGGCCTCGGGGTTTCGGAGTATGCGTTGCAAGGGGAAACGGGTGACGACTGTGATCTCGTGGGCTTGGAAGTAGTGGCACAGTTTTCTTGAGGCCATGATGAGGCCAAAAATAAACTTTCACACAAGAGTACCTTGATCTAGCCCCTGTAGCAGGGAGATGACGAAATACACTAGGCGCTACACCACTTTCTTCCTTGCCGCGACCATGGAACTGCCTCCACCGCCCTGCTCTTCCTCGCCTTGGACTGACTCTGGGCTTGCCGGGATGGGTTCACTTTCTCCTCCAAAGGGGACAACGGTGGTGGGTGCCGCTTCATCTACCTCCCGCTACGCCACCAGTGCTGCACTAACCACTTGATTAGTGACTGCTAAATATAGCACCAACAACACTTGTGGTTTAGGAGAGACTAAGGTGGGCACAGAGGAAAGGTAGGCCTTCAAATCTTGCAGTGCAGCGTCCGCCTCCTAGGTCCACTCCATGAGCCCTAGCTTCTTCAAGATTTTGAAGAACGACAAGGCGCGCTCGGTAGACTTGGAAATGAACCTACTCAGCGCGGCAATGCATCCAATCAAACGGCTCACGTCCTTAACTGTCTTGGGTGCTTGAATATGCTCGATAGCCTTGATCTTGTCGGGGTTGGCATCTATCCCCCGATGGGACACAAAGAATCCAAGTAGCTTGCCGGAAGGAACGCCAAACACACACTTCTTCGTGTTCAGCTCCAAGTTGATCTTGCGCATGTTCGCAAAGGTGTCTTCCATGTCATGAATGAGGGTTGATCTGTCTTTGGTCTTCACCACTATATCATCCATGTAAGCTTCAATATTTCTGTGCAGCTAAGACCCAAGCCAATCTGTACTGTTCTTGCAAAGGTGGATCCGGCGCTCTTCAACCCGAAGGGCATCCGTACAAAGCAGTACGTGCCACATGGGGTTATGAACTCGGTCTTCTCCTCGTCTTCCTTGGACATGAAGATCTAGTGGTATCCAGAGTATGCATCCAAGAAAGAAAGCAGGTCACACCCGGAGGTGGAATCCACAATATGGTCGATGCGTGGCAAGGGAAATGGGTCCTTCGGGCATGCCTTGTTCAGATCTGTGAAATCTATGCAAAGCCACAATTTCCCATTAGCCTTGCGCACCACCACAAGATTTGCTAACCACGTTAGATGTAGTACTCCTCTGACCAGACCAGCTGCCTCAAGTTTCTTGATCTCCTCGGCAATGAACTGTTGCCGCTCCAAAGCTTGCTTCTGGACCTTCTACTTGACGGGTAGGGCATGTGGGCAGATAGCAAGGTGGTGCTTGATTACCTCCCTGGGAACACCGGGGATGTCAGACAGTTGCCAAGCAAACACATCAACATTCGCCCGCAGGAAGGCAACGAGCGCGCTTTGCTATTTGTCATCGAGGGTGGCACTGATAGTGAAGGTACCATCAGTGCCAGCTAGCCCTGCCGAGACCTTCTTCATAGCGGGTGCACCAGACTTGGATCCCTTGCTATTGGAACTCTCCGGCAAGTCATCAACAAGCGCAGCATACTCCGAAGAGGTACACTTCCCGGATTCCTTGCCGGCATCCTATCTATCTCCTCTTTTTCTTGCTTTCCTTGGCGGGAACAGTGGCTTCCGTGGCCTCTACCATGACTACTTCCCGGTACATCTTGTCCACGCATATGATTGCATCCTTCTCGTCTGATGGAATGGAAATGACGCCTATTGGCCCTGGCATCTTTAGAGTGTTGTGGGCATAGTGGGACGCCGCCATGAACTTGGCCAGGGCCGGGCGACCAAGGATTCCATTGTATGGCAGGGGGAGGTCGAGCACATCAAACACGATCTTCTCAGTCCGGTAATTCAACTCCCCTCGGAATGTCACCGGTAGTGTGATCTTCCCCTTAGGACGACTCCTGCCGGGGTTGATCCCTTGATACGTGCCGACAACCTTGAGCTCTTCCTATGCTATCAGGAGTTTGCTGGTGACCTTTGGAGAAATCAGATTCAACCCGGCCCTATCGTCAACCAACATCTTTGTGACCTTGAGGTTGCGGATTGTTGGTGAGACCAAGAACGGCAAGCACCCTACCGCGGTGGTGCGGTCAGGGTCATCCTCTTCATCAAAGATGATGGGCGTGCAGGACCACTTGAGTGGCTTCCGGGAATCTGCCGCTGGCTACATGGCATTGACTTCACACACCCATTGTTTATGTCGGCCGTGAAAGGAGTGCAAAGATGCACCCCTGTCAATGCATAGGGCGTCAGTGGCTTTCTGGAACTCCTGCTCACTGGTTTCCTCTTCATCTCCTCCATCACTCTCGTCATCACAATCCTTCTTCTCACAGCCCTTGGTGGGTTTTCCTTGATTTCGAGGAGCCTTGGCGGGGTGACCCACTCTGCCACCTTAGCCCTTCCGCCAACGCCATCTTGGTCTTTCTCCTTATCACACTTCTCGTACTCAACCCTCTGCTTCTTGACGAGTTGCTGAACCTCGACACTCCTGAAGATCGTGGACCTTGGTCTAATGGATCTGGCAGTACGGCCCATCACCCTTCCCAGCCTTCTCGGCAATCAGTGCACGCGACAACTTCCTTGCCGGTAACCTCGGTCTTGGCCTGCTTGCCGGTACTAGGTGCGCTCGATCCTTGAACGGTCATCATTGCTTTATCCTTGCGCTTCTTGTTCTTCCTCTTCTGATTGGTGGCATCATCATAGTCCTCTGAGTCAATGTCAATGCCATCTTATTCTCCATGGAGTAGCCTCCCCTCCTCCACCCGAGCACACTTATCCACCAGAGTGTATATCTCCTTCACAGTCTTGGGCAACCAAACGTTCATCTTAGAACGTATCCGACGGTTGCGCACGTTGGGCTGGAATGCAGCTATCACAGCTGCCAAGTGGATGTCTGGAATGTTCCTATGTACTCGGCTGAATCTCTGCATGTATTTCCGCAAACTTTCTCCTTCCTTCTACGGGAGGAGCTGCAAGTCGCTGGGCTGCCCTGGTTCTTGATGGCCGCCCGTGAAGGCGCCAACAAACTCATGGCACAGGTCAGCCCAGGTCAAAATGGAATTCTCCGGCAGGTGCATCAGCCAAGACCACACATTTGGCTTGAGCGCCAAAGGAAGTAGTTGGCGAACACCTTCTCGTCTCTTCCCCCGGTAGCTTGAACAGCGATGGTGTAGATACTCAAGAACTCTACCGGGTTTAGTCTCCCATCGTACTTCTCTGGTATTTCTGGCTTGAACGTGCGAGCGGATGGCCAACGGACTTGCCGCAACTCACGAGTGAAGCGGGGCACCCAACCTCGAAAAGTAGGTACCCACCTTCATCGAGCATGCGCTCGTCGCCGTCGGGGCCATTGCGCCTATCAGACTGGTGGCGGGTGTCATGGCATCGTTCGATGGTGACGCGTGCGTCTTCCCTCCGCCTGTCTTCCAGGACACGCCGCTGGTCCCGCCGTGCTCGTGGGTCGGACGAAGTCATCGAGACATCGTTAGGTTCTCGGTCGCGTTGCTCTAGCTGCGGCCCCTGCGCTGGTTGGCGCGGAGGGGATTGCATCATGGGGGTGTCCCCTTCGGGACGACCAGCAGCTCGGGCCGTTGTCGCCGCCTGTGGAAGCCGTGACGGGCCCGCTCGCTGTGATCCTCCCGCCTCGGCAAAACCAATCAGACTCTAGATGGTGGCTCTCCACTCATCCATCTGATCGGCTGCCGGCGGAAATCTCAGCAGGAGTTGGGCCCGCGCCATGGCCTCTGAAGCGGTGCTCGGCATGGGTGACGACGTTGATCGTAACGTCGCCTGGCTTCTGATGGTGCCGGTAGTGGCACTACCGTGCTCTCGTCGTCGCGAACTAGTCGCCAGGGTGGCGTGTTGCCGAGGCAGATGTGCTTGGGGTCGATGGCTCCGTTCGGCACATTGGCTCGGTCTGCTCGCTCCAGGGGTGGCGCGTGCCCTGCGGCCTCACCCACAGCTGGGGCGTAACTGCATCTAGTGCCACCCCTAGTTGGTTTTGGAGTATTGACGACAAACCTGGTTGAGGGACTAATGTGTTTGTGAGAATTGCAGGATAACACAGGTAGTAGTCCCTCATTGATTCGGTTTACCTACCGGAGATGACCCCTAAAAATGTGTGAAGACATTGAAGACAATGGTGGTCTGTGAAGATATTCACATTGAATACTATGACATGAGAAGACATCGCATGAAGACTATGGAGCGCGAAGACTTAGTTGTTTCATAGTTTCCTTTTCTTCTTTGTTGAGTCATAGGAACCATCGCACTGTGAAGTGGGGTCCAAGTGAACAAAATCAGAGTGACTGAAGTGATGCTCAACCAAATCCTATGTCTTCAAGCAAAGACAATGAGAACAAATCTTATCCAGAGTCGGATAAGTCAGCTTTACTTGTAGCCCTAGTCAAGCTGCCGCGTGTGTTTGAAATCTGACCGTTGGAACACGTGTCAGTTCCTTAGTGACCCAGGGTCATTTCGGACATATCACGTTGGGTTGCCTCCTGGCTATAAAAATCCCACCCCTACACCATAAATTTGGGGCTGCTCAGAGTTAGTGCACGGCTTTTGTCGTTTGTGAGCAACCCACCTCCGAAGCATTTGAGAGAGAAATCCTTGCGAGGACAAAGCCTAAAACACCCAGAGCCAAAGAGTGTTTGGCATCACTAAAGTCTTTCTGTCAACGTGATCTGAAGACTTGTTACACTTGAGGACTATGGATCCTCCAGCCGGTTAGGCGTCGTATTCTGAGCATCCAAGAGTCATTGTGGATTGCCAGTGAACGAAGTCTGTGAAGGTTCGGAAGTCTACCTTGAAGACTTACCAGAGTGATTGGGCGAGGACTAAGAGTCCTTAGCTCAAGGGGAATAAGGTGAAGACGCGGTCTTCTAAGTTGAATCTCAGCCTCCCTAACCAGACGTATAGTTGTCACAGCAACTGGAACTAGTCCAACAAATTCCTTTCCTCACCAAGCAACTGGTTCTATCTTCTCCCTCTCTTCACTTACAGTTTGTCTTCGTGAAGTCATTGCCTTCTTGCATTATCTGTTTGACTTCACTGTGTGACGACTATTGTTGTTTGGCTTCATACTGTCTTCCATCCTGATCCATACTACCTAGCTCCTATTAGTCTTTGTGCTTTCAATTCATTGAATACTTGACTATGGCTTGCCTAGTGTAGGCTACCTTCAGCTGCATGTAGATACGTTCATTTCTATTGTTTGTCTTTGAAACTCCCATGTTTTGAAGACTTCCATAAAAATCGCATATTCACCCCCCCTCTAGTCGATAACTAGCACTTTCAATTGGTATCAGAGCAAGGTACTCCCTTGTTCTGTGTGATTCGGTTTAACCACTTGGAGTTTTAGCTATATTGACTGCAGGGATAATCAAAGTCTCCGCTGCGTGCCCTGTCTTCGATGGCACTGATTACCCCTACTGGAACAATAAGATGCGCATGCATCTTGAAGCCATTGATGTCGATCTATGGTATGTCGTCAAGGACGGCGTTCCCAAGACCGATGAAGGTGTCACCCCTGCTGATGTTAAGAAGTTCGTTCAACTGGATTCTACTGCCAAGAACATCATCTGTGGTCATCTGACCAAAGGACAGTATGGTTGTGTGAGTGCTCTGGAAACATCGAAGCTAGTCTGGGACTGGCTCTCCAAGGTCAACGAAGGCGTCTCAACCCAGAGAGATCAAAGGATCAGTGTCCTTTGCAACCTATTCAACCGCTTCAAGAGAAATGACAATGAGAATGTACAGCTCACGTTTGATCGCCTCACTGATATCACAAATGAGCTTCATGCTCTCGGCGCCATTGAAATCACCAAGCATGAAATCGTCAAGACACTCCTGAGGTCACTTGATAGCTCGTTTGACAGCCTAGCCCTGATGATTCAAGAACGCCCTGACTTCAAGACACTCGAGCCGTTTGACATACTTGAGAGGCTCAACACGCATGAGTTTCAGCTATCTGAGAAAAGACGCATCTATGGTCCCAACTATGGCCGAACTCGTGCTTTGAAGGCAAAGGCTGTTTCCTCATCTGAAGAAGAATCTTACTACAGTTCTGGTGATCCTGAAGACATTGGAAAGGAGCTTGCTATGCTTGTGAAGAAGTTCCAGAAATTCACTAAGAAGAAGGGCTTCAGAAAATCTTCACGATCCAGCTCAAGAAATGATGAAGCTTCCACTCATGACCACAAGAAGAGAACATGCCACAAGTGCAAGAAACCTGGTCACTACATCTCTGAGTGTCCACAGTGGGACAATGAGAACAAGAAAAAGAAGAAGAGCAAGGAATATGATTCTGATGACAAGAAGAAGAAGAAATCCTCAAAGTCTTCTTCCAAGTCTTCGTCCAAGTCTTCATCACACAAGAAGAGCTCATCTGGCAAGGCTCGTGCTTTTGTTGGCAAAGAGATGGATTCAGAGGAGGAGTTTGCTTCTAAGGAGGCGGCGGGGGAGTCTGAGGAGGAGTCCACTCTGGTGTTGCAATTCTGGCTCTAGCTACAGCCTACGTTGCCAAGTCCATCTTCAACACTGAAGACAATGGCTCCGTCACCAACGCTGATGCTAATGACATGGACGACTCCGCTCCCACCTACTGCTTCATGTCACATGGTGCCAAGGTAAACTCACGCGATGCTTACTTTCAAACATCAAGTGAAGATGACTCTGATTGTGAATCCAAACCCAGCTACAAAACACTTGCTACAATTTTAATTGAACAACAGAAAGCTATGGAACATATTCAAAAACTGTTAGACAAAAGCGATGACCTGTTGGACGCGGAAATGACCCGATCTCAGTCCTTAATTGAAGACATAAAAAATCTTCATGTTAAGTACGAGGAACTTGAAAGTCGTCATGAAACGCTCTCAACAACTCATGAAAAGCTTACCTATGATTATCTTCAAAGGAAGCAAGAACTTGAGAAATTGAGAGCAGTTCATGAAGATCTTCAAAAAGAGAACGAGTCACTTCGCGCTCAACAGATCAGTCCCGCTCAGGAAGGATTTGAACCACCATGTCTAAAATGCCTTGAGCGTGATAACGCTACTTCTGTTGCTGAATGTTCTACTGTTGCTACTATTGCAATATCTTCAACTGCTGATGTGGTAACTAACCCCTCTGCTGAGGTTACCACTACTATTGCTGATGAGAATGCTAGGTTGAAGACATTGCTTGAGACACGAATGTACAAAAGTCTCAAAGGGCATCAGACACTGTGCAATGTCCTCAAAAAGCAGATTCTGAACCGAAACCCTAGGAAAGAGGGTGTTGGGTTTGAGAGGAAAATGAATGTTGATGGATCATATTGGAAGCCTGAGCAGTACCCCAAAACCACATGGGTTGCTGCAAAGGGACCTTCAGTGGATCCATCCACCTTATCTGGCTTCACTTGTGCTAACCCCATTATCATTGATGAATCCTTTGATGCAAACTGTAAACTGTTTAAGAATCAGAATGGTGAAGTGTTTGCCAGGTATATTGGTACTAACTGCAGGAATGGGCCACCTATGAAGAAGATTTGGGTGCCAAAAAGGCGTCTTGAGAATCTTCCTGTGAATGTCATCATGACACCACAAAAGAAGAAGACAATCCCCAGACCAAAGGCTTCATATGGTCCAAAGGCTTCATACAGACAGAGGACTCACCTGAGTCACCCTAACGCCAATGTTTTGCCGGGAAATCATACTCAGATTTATGAATATGAGCGTGTTTCTTCAAACCGCTATGTTCATAAAACTAAGAACTTTTCTGCCTATTCATATGAGTATTATTCACCTCCTGCAAGGCTATTTGCTAGGGCTCCAAAGCCAAAGTTCTCAGATGCTGCACTTAGACTCATTGCTTCGAAGCCACCCCTGAAAATGTGGGTGGTTAAGAAAACTTAACTCTCTTTTGCAGGGAAAGGTCTCCAGCCGGAAATCAAAGGCATCCGATGCTATTGCTGGGGACCTAAAACATCTTGTGGGGCGAAAGATAAAATGCCCAAATGGTCTTATTATGTATTTTGTTCCTGAATCGCTTGCCAGTCATCCTATCAGTCCTAACCTGGATCTAAGCTTTGATAATCCGCTTGTTCGTCAAATGTTTATGCTTCACAATACCCATGGTGAAGCCTATCCCCCTAACTGCACTGTAGGGTATGACACCAAAGTCTTCAGAATGGATTATGGACAGTGGATGCACTAACCACATGGCAGGTGATCAAAGTCTTCTGATGGATTCAACACTACGTCCATCGGACAAGAGTCACATCACGTTTGCTGACACTAGTAAAAGCAAGGTATTGGGTCTAGGTAGAGTTGCAATCTCAAAGGATCAGCACATGGATAAAGTGATGCTTGTTGAATCCCTTGGTTTCAACTTAATGTCTGTCTCAATGCTTTGTGACTTAAACATGATTGTGATATTTGGAAAATATCATTGCCTTGTTCTAATGGAATATGACAAGTCTCTAGTCTTTGAAGGGTATTGGAAAGATGATCTATATATGGTAGATTTCTCAACAGGACCACAGCTGGCCATATGTCTTCTAGCAAAAGCTTCAGAGTGCTGGCTCTGGCATCGGAGGCTAGGACATGCGGGCATGAGGAACTTGTACACACTCGCGAAGAAGAAACACGTCGTTGGCATCGAAGGCGTCAAGTTCAAGAAGGATCATCTGTGCAGTGCCTGCAAAGCTGGAAAGATGACTAGGGCCAAGCATCCCTCGAAGACAATCATGACTACATCTCAACCCTTCGAGCTGCTTCACATGGATCTCTTTGGCCCTACTCACTACTCTACTCTCACTGCCACTGCTTGCCTCTATGGCTTCGTCATAGTTGATGATTACTCAAGATATACATGGGTGCATATAATCCTTTACAAGAATGAAGTGCAGGATGTCTTCAGACGCTTCGCCAATCGTGCCATGACGAACTATGGCATCAAGCTCAAGCACATCAGAAGTGATAACGGCACAGAGTTCAAGAGCACCGGCCTAGACCTTTACTTGCACTACAAAAAAAGACACATCCATGAAATTTTGGGCCAAACGAATTTTTTTTGTCATACTTATGACACTTCTATGATGATAATTGTGAAAAAACACGGTATCATAATAGATATGGTGGGGTCCTACTTCTATGACAAAAAATCATGACAGAAAATGGGATTTTCGTCCTGGCCGGGCCAGAGAGGCAGCTGCATGACATTCTTTGGATGACGGAAAAAACCGTGGTAGAAGCGAGGGTGATGTCGTGGAATTGTCACGGCAGATGTCCTTAGTGTCAGGACTTAGTCGCAAGGCCAGCGCATCTATGTGGTAGCTTGAGAGGGGTTGGTTGGGATGAGAGACGCAGGGCGGATCAACGCACAAGACAAGGGTTTAGACAGCTTCGGGCCCCGGGAAACATCATCCGGTAACAACCCTACGTGCTGTTTGGGGCTAGGTCTCATTATGATCACGGGAGAGTCGCCGGTCTGGCTCTCGGTGTTTACCCCTAGAGATTATTTCTTGTTGCTTGTCCTCTTTGGGGGGCCCTGCCCCTCCTTATATAAGTTAGAGGGGCGGGTTACATGCGGAGTCCTAGTAGGACTAGGACTAGTCTATCTTTTCTTACAAGTTAATTACAAGTCCGGGTCTTGCTTCTTCGTAAAGGAAATATTCGTCATCCTTTTCTTCTTAAGCCGGCCCACCATAACATGAGCCGGCCTTCTGGGCCTTGGGCCTACTCTTCTGTCTGACCCGCCGTCGGGGTCATCCGTGAGTCGTCAGGCTTGTGAGTCGTCTAACAGTGAGCCGCCAGACCCGTGAGTTGCCAGTCCTACGGCGGGTCACGGTGAAGCGCCAAGTCCGGCCGGGTCATACTTCCGGCCGGGTCATACCGCGGGGTATATCCCCGACATTATCCCCCAGTTTAATTTGGATTTATCCATGTTAAACTAATCTGCAATATAATCACAAGAACAAATTTGACAGGTTGTGCTCCGGGTTAAATATTCTTTGTAAGCCGGCACTTGATCATCCTTAAGTCCTTGTCATCTTCCTTCTTGATATGTATCCATAATCTCATAACAAATCTCTTTAGCAGATATGTTCAAATTTTGCAAATGCAAAAAATCTAGATACTTCCTTTGAAAAATCCGGGTCAACAGGCCAGCTTCAGAGTCAATTTGCTGACACTGGTCTCTTGTTGAGAAATATTGTAAGAGATAATCCACTTGAGTCGGCTTTCATTGCTCTGACTTGACAAAATATTGGTCTTTAAATATTCAACTTATATTCAGCCGGCTTAAAGATATAAAACTTGTCGGTTTATGAGTACCAAAATCGTCGGGTTATAAATAGATGATGCCAAGTCATAATTATCGCCGACGCCGGTTTATGATTTTTGCAGACACCAGGTCAATCTGATTTACTCAAAACTGAGAATTTGAAGATATTTCTCCCTTATATCCATATTACCTGTAGCCCCCAAGGGCCGGTTTAATCAGCATGAATAAGCCGGGACTTATCACCATGGCTTTAAATAAAATCCAGTTGTGTAGCCCCAAGAGTCGGCTATAGTCATAGTAGTGTAGCCGGGTCATCCTAGAATTGTCTTGAATCGTTGCCAGGAGCAATTGGTAGCCCCCAAGGGCCGGCTCATTACGATGTGATGATTCGGGTCTTCAATGAAGTGATCAAAAAATGACTTTGCATTAGCCCCCAAGTGCCATGGTGCATGCTGGCAGTGACATGGGACTTGCATATTTGATGTAATCTCAACTTGAATAATGTAGCCCCCAAGTGCCGGGTTGTAAGCCTGCAGCGACTCGGGACTATTCCTTCCGTTGTAGAATAAATCATATCCATTGATAAAATAATTGCGCTGAAGCGACTTTGAAAACCTCAACCATAATATTAGTTTCTTATCTGTTGATAAGTAAATCCGGAGTTTAAATACCCGACGGCTCTTGGCCGATGGCGATTTATTACGCCTCCATTGTAAGCCGGAAATTTTATAACCCGACGGCTTATAGCCTTTGAGAAAATCAAGAATTGATAATCCTTGTGAGACACCAATTTCCATCTATGATGATGGGCTTGAATTTAATCATTTATGTAAGTCATAGCTCTGTAAATCCTGCAGAGTTTAAACAACATATGCCCTGGCGACTTAACGTCAAAAACCAGGGCGGGTAACCACCCAAATGTAGTCTTATCCTGCACACAAGTAGATCACAAGAACCCTTGGCGGTTTACCACAGGGCGGGTCATAATATCTTACATATGACCACTGATGTGCAAAAAAGGAGTCACAGATAAGCCTGTTATGAATCATAACTTTGAAACATAATTATAATATCATACTTGTGATATTGGATTTGCATTGTTGGTTTATATGACCTGCAATATAAGGGTGATAACACAATCTTTGATACGCACATGATTCCAATGGCGCAATTCAAAACATACCGGCGGCTTAAAATCCATAGCCAGGGCCGGTTTAAACATAATCATGTATAAACAATATCATACCTGTGATATTGAATTGTACTGCCGGCTTATGATACCTGTGCAGTAAGTGTGATAACCCAATCCTTAGAAACCAATGCTTCCACATAGATGATGATTGTCATAAGCCGGCGACTTATCATCGAAAATCAAGCCGGGTTTAAATAGAAACCACTCATATACACTTTAGATGTGTTCAAAAGAGCTTCAAATAAAATCCCAAAAATTATTTGTAAAAGGAGACTTCAAATATTTTGAGGCTTCTGATTCGAATACGATCAGAAAACCGTCCCAAAGGGGTTAAGCTAAGATTCGAATACGATCATATAGCCCCCAGTGGCTCTGGCGTTGCCGATCAAGAGGGTACCGACAGCTATGTTCTCTTTGGTTCGAATACAACCTATGTTTGAACAGGAAGCCCCCAAATGACCTTGAGAGTTGTTTAACGACGCTGATTCGAATACGATCCACGTCGGTTCCCAAAGGCGGTTGAGCTATGGTTCAAATATGACCAAGAAACTCCCCAATGAGCTCGACAGTGTGTCGATCAAAAGGGTATCGACAGCTATGTTCTCTTTGGTTCGAATACGACCTATGTTTGAACAGGAAGCCCCCTAGTGATCATGAGAATTTTTAATGACTCTGATTCGAATACGATCAGGGTCACACCAAAAGGGTTAAGCTAAATTCGAATATGATCAGCTCCCAATGGTCATTCAAGCAGGGTACCTATATTTGAGTTGTGCTTTGTAACAGACTCTCTTTGGTCCCTTTAATTTTTCCTGAGAACTCGAACTTTGTGAGAGACAACCTCTTTTTGAACCGGAAATTTGTAAACCGGATATTGAGAGCTTCAAAGCTTTATAAGATATAAATTTACCTTGAGCCTGATGTTTGAACCGGATTTGAAAGCTTCAAAACTTTGCGGGAGAGAGATATCTCTTGAACCGGATTTTAAACCGGAATCTTTATTTTGAACCGGCAATTTTCTGATGGCCTTTAAATTTTCATCAATATGGTAGCAGCCTCTGGAACCGGGTTATCATTCCCTCCAACGACCCGGGGTTCCCGAGTCATGTCACTGTCATTCCCTCCAACGACCCGGGGTTCCCGAGTCATGTCACTGTCATTCCCTCCAACGACCCGGGTTTCCCGAGTCATGTCACTGTAGCCCCCGAGTCTCAAGATGACTCGCGGAGTTGGCTTGAGATTCTCCATATTTAACCGTGATATAAACCGGCATAACTTGTATATTATTGGTGCTGATAACACGATGTGTATCCACAGAAGGTTGAGGTGACTGCGGCGGGTTATAAATGATCCCGTATGAGCCGTGTCAGCAACTCGGCCAATGGTTCCTTCCAACTGGCTATTTGAAGTTTAACCAAACTGTAGTGATGGTGACTTGTGCGCATGTCCATTGAGCCATCCGGTGCAGACAGTGGTTGATAGTATATGATAATTTGCTTCCATTTTGTTGAAAGAAAACCGGGCTACCCAAGCTGTGACTTGCTCATACTCAATAAACAGCTCATGCAGATGGGTGCGGCCCGGTGTGTTGATGTAGACCAGGCCGCGAGAGACGGACGGTAAAGACGACCGTAACATCAGAGGTGGCTCAGACAGATGAACCGGCCGCGGTGTTATAAACCGGCGCGAACGAGTCAACCATGTTTGTTTTGACGTAGTGAACACATGTCCTGCATCAACAATAGTGCAGACCAAGGCAAAGATAAACTGCTCTTTGACAAAAATACTATGTGTTAAGAACAAACTTGGATGAATATCACCTGATTCGCCCGGGCAACAGATGTGCTGGCCACGGCACTGTAAGCCGGTGCAGACGGGCGAGTCGACCGCGGGGGGTGAATCGGTCGCAGGAGCAGACAGATGAATCGGCCGCGGCATTGTGAGCCGGTGCGGACGAGCAAAGTGTCCTCCTCGTTGTAAGCCGATGCGGACGCGTGAACCGGTCGCGAGGGCGGACGGGCCAGTCGTCCGTGGCGTTGTAAGGCGGTGCGGACGGGCGAGTCGGCCGGCGCGTTGATGTAAACCGGACTGCGACACGCCTGTCCGTGAAGCCGCGCGACACAGCCGAACGTGCATCCGTGGTATAACACCACCCCTTTTCCTTTTAATAGTCGCCCTGCGTAAAAATATTACCAGCCAGAGTGCCTGTTCAGGTGAGTTTCAGCGACGGCGTACAGTGACGGCGGCTCGGTGATTTGATGTGGCTCAAGGATTGAACTCTCACGGCCTGTGACGTCGCTGTTGCCATAATAGAGAGGCGCCGGCGAAGCGGCGGGTTGAGGTAGGGCAGCGGAGAGACAACAGGTCGAAGGCCGGCAGTAGTGGCTCGAAGGCCAGCTGTTCCAGCGGTGACTCGGGGCCGCACGGATAGGGGCGGCGACTTGAAGCGAGCATCTGGGTGCTGAGGAGACGAGGTCAGCCCAAGACCACAGTAGTGGATGCGACAATAGGACCTGCAGCTCGGCCCGGCACCGAGCGAGGGGCGGCCTAAGATCAATGGTAATTTATGGCAGCAAGGCCGGATCAACCCGGCGGCCCGATGGGTACTGGAGGCGGCGCTCAGTGGGGACGCCGGCGGGTCACGGCCTCGGCGGCTGATGACTTGCGGCCTGCAGCGTGCGGGCGGTTCAGTCCTTGCAAAGACCGACTTGAGGCGACCAGACAGAGTAGGAGAAGGCGGGGCCGGCACTCGCGAGCTTGCGGATGCAGAGCCGGCACGGGCGGGCGAAAGGCGCCGAGCGTGGGCGCCAACTGTCGATGTCAACCGGAAACAGAGGTAGACCAGATTCCTCCTCCGGACGGGTTGACGTATAGTGGCGACATGGCCGGCTCCCTTGTGTGACAGTAGCTTGAGAATCCACGCTGGCCGTAAGTAGAAGCGGCTCATCGCGCAGTCAAGGGTTCCAAGCAGAGACGAGGCGGGCGATCTAGGCGCTGACTACTCCAGGTTGTCGAAGTTGTGGAAAAATCCCATCTTTGTACTCGGATTGCACGTGAAAGCCTGGTGGCATGTTTTTCTGTTTTCCTCTCGGGAACTGATCCGTTCACGGGTTCGTCTTCTTCCAAACATACGAGCACCTTGTGTTAGCCAGCCAAGCCTTGATCGATTCAGCCCGGCGGCGATTTAGTAATAGCGGCGCTCCCACATTAATGTCGGCGGCTCGCGGTGGCAGCGGGCCCTCTCCTGGAGATCTGACAAAGCCCCGACGGTTTACGGTCAATCAGCCGGATCAATTCTGTTGATAAACAATTTCTGATCTTAATCAAAACTGACGTAGATCCTTTCAAAGCTGACTTTCCTCCGATGCATGCTGTTACGTTTGGATAAGTACTGCAGCAATCGCCGCCGGCCGGCTGTCCAAGACCGCAGAAAATATATTAGGAAGCCCGTGGTTTCCAGTGCGCCACGGCCGGCCGGCTCGAAATTTAATCCGGTACGCCTCAGACACAATAGCAGTCGGACACGGTTACTGTACACCTCGAAACTTAAGCAGAAATTCTTGCAGGCCTCCGCGGCTCAATGAAATTGATCTGGCGATTTGTAGCGGTTCACAAGATGCAACCCTAATTTCTTTAATCTCAATCTTGTATTTGCTGGCTTCAAAATTAATCATGTTCCAGATCACAAAACAATGAACTTGTCGGCTCTTCCTCATCCGATGAAATCGCGAGCTTCTCGAACCCTTGAAGAGATCCCTCCAAGAACTCATCACCACCGTGCACAGGCCCCACGGTGGGCGCCAACTATCGTGGAATTGTCACGGCAGATGTCCTTAGTGTCAGGACTTAGTCGCGAGGCCAGCGCATCTATGTGGTAGCTTGAGAGGGGTTGGTTGGGATGAGAGACGCAGGGCGGATCAACGCACAAGACAAGGGTTTAGACAGCTTCGGGCCCCGGGAAACATCATCCGGTAACAACCCTACGTGCTGTTTGGGGCTAGGTCTCATTATGATCACGGGAGAGTCGCCGGTCCGGCTCTCGGTGTTTACCCCAAGAAATTATTTCTTGTTGCTTGTCCTTTTTGGGGTGCCCTGCCCCTCCTTATATAAGTTAGAGGGGCGGGTTACATGTGGAGTCCTAGTAGGACTAGGACTAGTCTATCTTTTCTTACAAGTTAATTACAAGTCCGGGTCTTGCTTCTTTGTAAAGGAAATATTCGTCATCCTTTTCTTCTTAAGCCGGCCCACCATAACATGAGCCGGCCTTCTGGGCCTTGGGTCTACTCTTCTGTCTGACCCGCCGCCGGGGTCATCCGTGAGTCGTCAGGCTTGTGAGTCGTCTGACAGTGAGCCGCCAGACCCGTGAGTTGCCAGTCCTCCGGCGGGTCACGGTGAAGCGCCAAGTCCGGCCGGGTCATACTTCCGGCCGGGTCATACCGCGGGGTATATCCCCGACAGGTGAGGAAAATATCGGGGTGTTCACAGTTAGGGTGGGTGGTCGGGGCAGCGCGATGCGCGTTTCTCTTGTACACGCACACGCGTGGGTGTGAGACGTTGGGCTCTAACTGAACCCGAGCGAGGCATTGGGCTCTAACTGAACCCGAGCGATTGCACTGCAGGCTACGCGTTACTGAACCTGAGCGATCGATCGATGGCTGTTAACTGAACCCGATTGAGCGATTCCTTCGCTACTGCTGCTAACTGAAGCCGGTCGATGCTACCTCTGGATGAATAGTGAGCGTTGCTAGGGAGTTTGGATGAACAGTTTCCGGTGGGGGGAGGGATGAACAGGACCCCGTGGCGTTGCCTCTGGATGAACATGACCCCGATCGTTCGAGCCGGTTGGGGCTGGATGAACAAGACCCCGTGGAGGGCAGGATGAACAGGACCACCCCGTGGAGGGCAGGATGAACAGTAGACGGTGGAGGGCTGGATTGTAACACCCCGGATGTAACTTTCCATATTTGTAACTCCAACTCTTGCCATTTTCGGCTTTGTGTTATGATATTCCCTCCGTGGTCGGGTTTTTGTGTTTCGTTTTGCATTTTGTTCGTGTCATGCATATCATACCATGTCATCATGTGCATTGCATTTCCATACGTGTTCGTCTCTTGCATCCGAGCATTTTCCCCGTTGTCCGTTTTGCAATCCGGCGCTCCCACCTCCTCCGGCGCACCCCTCTTGTTTTCATTCGTGAGCGGGTGTCAAACGTTCTCGGAATGGACCAAGGCTTGTCAAGCGGCCTTGGTATACCACCGGTAGACCACCGGTCAAGTTTCGTTCCATTTGGAGGTCGTTTGGTACTCCAACGGTTAACCGGGTAACCGCAGATGCCTTCTGAGTTTTCCAGCAAAACCCCCCTCTCTAAACAGCCCAAAACCCACCAAACTCCCTTCCATGCTGTAGGTCGTTCGATCACGATCGTGTGGGCGAAAACCGCACCTCATTTGGACTCTCCTAGCTCCCTCTAGCTATATAAGTGCATCCCCTCCCGTATACAATCGCAGATGAAACCCTAGCCTAACTTCCCCCGCCGCCACCGGACTTGTCCGCCGCCGCGCCCGGCGAATCGGGGGCCGCCACGTGGCGCTTCGCCGCCCGCCGCTGCCGCGGCCCGCGGAGCCCAGGGAGGGCCCGTGCGAGCCCGCGCCCCGCCGCCGTCTGCCTCCCACGCCCGAGGCCTCGCCGCCGTCTCCCGCCGCCTCCGCGTCCGCCACCGTTCGCCACCACCGCCCGCCGTGCTCGCCGCCGCCGCCGCGTGCTTCCCCTCCGCCGTCGCCCGCGAGCCCCGCCGTCCTCCTCGCCGCGCCGCGCCTCCCTCCTCTTCCTCAGCGCCGGCGACCTCGAGCTCAAACGCCAGCCCGACCAGATCTCCATCCAGTGCCTCGTTCGTTGACTTTCTCTCCTTCCCCGAATTCCTCCAAGTCTTTTGTTTTTACATCATGTGTACCTGTTCAACGCATCATAACTTTCTGCATATAGCTCCGTTTCGCGCGTGTGATATATCCAAATGTTCTTCTCGTGATGCTCTACATTTTGTTCAATTGCGCCATGTTCATTAGAGTCCATCTTGATGCCCAAATCGCTGGTGCAAGAGTGCTAGTTGCTGTTATCTACTGGTTCTTAGCAGAACTTGAGGATTTGTTATTTTTGTATCATTTAATCTGTGCATCTTATGGGCATGAGCTCTACATGTGTTTTGTTGTATGCCATGCCATCTTTCCAAGGGTGTATTCCATGTATTTTTGTGATCGCTGTGGTGACTAGCACAAGCATGCAAACTAGGCCTCGTAATGTTTCTGATTTCAGAGACAGTAATTTCTCTTAAGTCTTTGTCTGCTGTTATTTTGTTGCCATGTAAACTTGATGCTACAGAGAGATCCATGCATATTTTGGAGATGTTCAGTAAGGATGATTTGTAGATATAGTTATAATTGATCCATTCCTGCCCTTGGTTGCAATTATGGAGTGCCAGAGCATGACTCAATCTTGCTCCATTTTTGCTATAAAATATTTCAGGCAGATTCTTAACATGATATTCAATTTTGCCAAGCTTATTGTAGTTGATCCATACATGCTATGCTTTTGTTCTTGCCATGGATAGCTTCAGAAACATGCCATCTTGCTGTAGGTATGCTCTTTTTGTCATGCATTGCCTTGTTGTGGGTGCATCAAGCTCACCAAGATGCCTTCATATTATTGTTTCTGCCATGCTCTGTTTTCTGCTAAGTCTGAAACCTGTTAACGAAACTTGCTATGTTTACATGGTTGCCATCATATCTTATGGTCCTTTTTGGCTTATGGTCAGTAAGGGACTTTTGTCAAATTTCACTAAAAAAATTTAGGATCACGCGGGTATCTTGGAATCGTTCCGATGGTTTTGTGACGAGAACATTGTTCTTGGTGCCTCCTGACATTTAGGGGTTGTGGCAGTGTCCCGGGGAGTTGAGCTCCGAGGTGTTGTCGTCACAATTTTATCGTTGCAGTTCTGGAATACCTGAGTTTCGCCGACATCGAAATCTCTTTTATGCAGTTCTGGAATACAAGCGGAGGAATCTACTGATGTGATAATGGGTAATCTTCCTATTAATGATATTCTTGCAAAAGTTCTTTTTGATACTGGTGCTTCGCTTTGTTTCATGTCAAGACCGTTTTTTGCCAAGCATGAATTCAATTGTTCACATCTGGATAAGCCCATGGATGTCGTTTCTCCGGGTAAATGTTTGAGTTCTAGTTTGGTGGTTCCGGATGTTTCCATGAAGATGGGGAACTGTAAATTTCTGTCTTCTCCAGTTGTTCTTGGTGACTCGGATATTGATCTAATTCTTGGGATGGACTGGCTTTCTAAGCACAAGGCTCAACTTGATTGTGCTGCCAGGGAAATTCAATTGACACACTCGTTTGAGGATGTGATTATTTATGCCGCTCGTGATGAAACCATTCGGTTATTTTCTCTCAATGAGAAGGGCCAATTGAATGCCATCTCTCAAATTCCAGTCGTTTGCGAGTGTCAAGATGTCTTTCCAGAAGAGCTTCCGGGTATGCCTCCTCACCGGCCAGTTGAGTTCGTTATCGATCTAGAGCCTGGCACGGAACCCGTTTGCAAGCGTCCATACAAGCTTGGACCCAACGAGATGAAGGAATTGAAGAAACAGCTCGATGAACAAGAGCGTCTGGGTTTGATCAGACCGAGTTCATCTCCATGGGGTTGTGGTGTTCTTTTTGTGAAGAAGAAGGATGGCACAGACCGACTTTGTGTCGACTACCGTCCATTGAACAAGAAGACAATCAAGAACAAGTATCCACTTCCCAACATCAATGAGCTATTCGAGCAACTCAAAGGTGCTAAAGTATTTTCCAAGCTTGACCTTCGTATGGGTTATCATCAGATTCGCATTCGTGAAGAAGATATTCCCAAGACAGCATTTAGAACAAGTTTTGGTTCTTATGAATATACTGTCGTGTCTTTCGGCCTTGTCAATGCTCCTCCAGTTTTTTCTCGGATGATGAATTTCATCTTCAACCCCTATACCAATGAATTCGTTCTGGTGTATCTCGATGATATCTTGGTCTTCTCCAAGAATAAGAAGGACCACGCCAAACATTTGGGATTGGTGCTCGACAAACTCAGAGAGTATCAATTCTATGCGAAGTTCTCCAAATGTGAGTTTTGGCTTGATGAAGTTCTTTTCCTTGGTCACATCATCTCTGCCAAGGGCATCGCTGTTAACCCCGAGAAGGTGCCCGCAATTGTGAATTGGGAACCTCCTCAGAATGTCAAGCAGCTCCGCAGTTTTCTTGGTCTTGCAAGCTATTGCCGAAGATTCGTTGAGAATTTCTCCAAGATTGCAAAGCCTCTTCCCAACCTCCTCCAGAAGCATGTGAAGTATGTCTGGTCTCCTGAGTGTGACGTTGCTTTCAACACTCTCAAAGAGAAACTAGTCACAGCTCCTGTCTTGACTCCTCCCGATGAATCCAAGCCATTTGATGTTTTCTGTGATGCTTCTCTCCAAGGTCTCGGTGCTGTGTTAATGCAAGAGAAGAAAGTTGTGGCCTATACCTCTCGTCAGTTGAAGCCCAATGAGAAGAACTACCCCACTCATGATCTTGAGTTGGCGGCAGTTGTCCATGCATTAATAACGTGGAGACATCTCTTGTTGGGAAGACAAGTGGACATTTTCGCCGATCACAAGAGTCTCAAGTACATCTTCACTCAGCCCAAACTCAACCTCAGGCAGACTCGATGGGTCGAAATGATTCAAGAGTACAATCCGAGTATCGAATATACTCCAGGCAAGGCAAATGTCATTGCAGATGCTTTAAGCAGGAAGGCTTATTGCAACAGCCTAATTCTCAAGCCTTTCCAACCGGATCTTTGTGAAGCTTTCCGCAAGCTGAATCTTCAAGTTGTACCTCAAGGCTTTCTTGCCAACCTCATAGTCTCTCCTACTTTGGAAGATCAAATTCGTGAGGCACAACTTCTTGATGCCATCGTGAAGAAGGTGAAACGTGGTATCGACAAGGGTCTTTCCAAATACAAGTGCTATCGCATTGATGACAGAGACTCTTTATTCTTCGAGGACCGGATTGTGGTTCCTAAGGGTGATCTAAGGAAAGTCATAATGAACGAGGCGCACAATTCTCTACTTTCCATTCATCCTGGAAGTACGAAGTTGTACCATGACCTCAAGCAGTCGTATTGGTGGACTCGAATGAAGCGAGAAATTGCTCAATTCATGAATGAATGTGATGTCTGTCGAAGAGTGAAAGCAGAACACCAACGACCAGCTGGTCTCCTCCAACCTCTTGCTATGCCAGAATGGAAGTTTGATCATATCGAAATGGACTTCGTGACTGGATTTCCAAAGTCCAAGCGTGGAAATGATGCTATCTTCGTTGTCATTGACAAGCTTTCTAAAGTGGCTCATTTCCTTCCAATCAAAGAATCCATCACAGCAGCTCAGTTGGCAGAGCTATACACCTCCAGAATTGTCTCCTTGCACGGCATTCCACAATTGATTTCTTCAGATCGTGGAAGCATCTTCACCTCTAAGTTCTGGGACTCCTTCCAGAAGGCCATGGGCACAAACATTCGCTTCAGCACAGCTTTCCATCCTCAAACTAGTGGCCAAGTCGAGCGAGTCAATCAAATTCTTGAAGATATGCTCAGGGCTTGTGTCATTTCCTTTGGCATGAAATGGGAAGATTGTCTTCCATATGCCGAATTCTCCTACAACAACAGCTTCCAAGCGAGTTCGGGCAAGGCCCCATTCGAGATTCTCTATGGCAGAAAGTGTCGTACTCCTCTCAATTGGTCAGAGACCGGTGAACGCCAACTTCTTGGCAACGACTTAATCACAGAAGCTGAAGATATGTGTAAAGTCATCCGTGAAAATCCCAAAGCCGCGCAATCGCGCCAGAAGAGTTACTATGATAGTAAGCACCGTGATGTGGCTTTCGAGATCGGAGACCATGTCTACCTTTGCGTCTCTCCAATGAAAGGCACTCGTCGCTTCGGTATCAAAGGGAAGCTTGCCCCTAGATACGTGGGTCCTTTCAAGATCATTGGCAAAAGAGGCGACCTCGCCTATCAACTTGAGCTTCCTTCCAACTTCGCGAACGTGCACGATGTGTTCCATGTGTCACAGCTCCGCAGTGCTTCAAGACGCCTGAGTGCACTATCAACTTCGAAGAGATTGACCTCCAAGAAGATCTGTCTTATCATGAGCACCCCGTTGCTATTCTTGAAGAAACTGAGTGCAAGACTCGCAACAAGTCAATCAAATTCCTGAAAGTGAAGTGGTCGCATCATTCCGACCGGGAAGCCACCTGGGAACGTGAGGACCATCTCCGTTCCGAATATCCGGAGTTCTTTCAGTCCTAGATCTCGGGACGAGATCCTCTCATAGTGGTGGAGTGTTGTAACACCCCGGATGTAACTTTCCATATTTGTAACTCCAACTCTTGCCATTTTCGGCTTTGTGTTATGATATTCCCTCCGTGGTCGGGTTTTTGTCTTTTGTTTTGCATTTTGTTCATGTCATGCATATCATACCATGTCATCATGTGCATTGCATTTGCATACGTGTTCGTCTCTTGCATCCGAGCATTTTCCCCGTTGTCCGTTTTGCAATCCGGCGCTCCCACCTCCTCCGGCGCACCCCTCTTGTTTTCTTTCATGAGCGGGTGTCAAACGTTATCGGAATGGACCGAGGCTGGTCAAGTGGCCTTGGTATACCACCGGTCAAGTTTCGTTCCATTTGGAGGTCGTTTGGTACTCCAACGGTTAACCGGGTAACCGCAGATGCCTTCTGAGTTTTCCAGCAAAAACCCCCTCTCTAAACAGCCCAAAACCCACCAAACTCTCTTCCATGTTGTAGGTCGTTCGATCACGATCGTGTGGGCGAAAACGGCATCTCATTTGGACTCTCCTAGCTCCCTCTAGCTATATAAGTGCACCCCCTCCCGTATACAATCGCAGATGAAACCCTAGCCTAACTTCCTCCGCCGCCACCGGACGTGTCCGCCGCCACACCCGGCGAATCGGGGGCCGCCATGTGGCGCTTCGCCGCCCGCCGCCGCCGCAGCCCGCGGAGCCCAGGGAGGGCCCGCGCGAGCCCACGCCCCGCCGTCGTCTGCCTCCCGCGCCCGAGGCCTCGCCGCCGTCTCCCGCCGCCTCCGCGTGCGTGCCGTGCCCCGTCGCCCACCGGCCGGCGCCGCCGTTCGCCACCACCACCCGCCGTGCTCACCGCCGCCGCCGCGTGCTTCCCCTCCGCCGTCGCCCGCGAGCCCCGCCATCCTCCTCGCCGCGCCGCGCCTCCCTCCTCTTCCTCAGCGCCGGCGACCTCGAGCTCAAACGCCGGCCCGACCAGATCTCGATCCAATGCCTCGTGCGTTGACTTTCTCTCCTTCCCCGAATTCCTCCAAGTCTTTTGTTTTTACATCATGTGTACCTGTTCAACGCATCATAACTCTCTGCATATAGCTCCATTTCGCGCGTGTCATATATCGAAATGTTCGTCTCGTGATGCTCTACATTTCGTTCAATTGCACCATGTTCGTTAGAGTCCATCGTGATGCCCAAATCTCTGGTGCAAGAGTGCTAGTTGCTGTTATCTGCTGGTTCTTAGCAGAACTTGAGGATTTGTTATTTTTGTATCATTTAATCTGTGCATCTTATGGGCATGAGCTCTACATGTGTTTTGTTGTATGCCATGCCATATTTCCAAGGGTGTATTCAATGTATTTTTGTGATCTTTTTGGTGACTAGCACAAGCATGCAAACTAGGCCCCGTAATGTTTCTGATTTCAGAGACAGTAATTTCTCTCGTCTGTCTGCTGTTATTTTGTTGCCATGTAAACTTGATGCTACAGAGAGATCCATGCATGTTTTGGAGATGTTCAGTAAGGATGATTTGTAGATATAGTTGTAATTGATCCATTCCTGCCCTTGTTTGCAATTATGGAGTGCCAGAGCATGACTCAATCTTGCTCTACTTTTGCTATAAAATATTTCTGGCAGATTCTTAACATGATATTCAAGTTTGCCAAGCTTATTGTAGTTGATCCATACATGCTATGCTTTTGTTCTTGCCATGGCTAGCTTCATAAACATGCCATCTTTCTGTAGGTATGCTCTTTTTGTCATGCATTGCCTTGTTGTGGGTGCATCAAGCTCACCAAGATGCCTTCATATTATTGTTTCTGCCATGCTCTGTTTTCTGCAAAGTCTGAAACCTGTTAACGAAACTTGCTATGTTTACATGGTTGCCATCATATCTTATGGTCGTTTTTGGCTTATGGTCATTAAGGGACTTTTGTCATATGCATCTAGTAGAATACTGCCATGCCTTGTTGTGCTATGTTAAGTTCCTGTAGCATGTTGATTTCGTGCTCTCAACATTGCTACCTGATGCTGTTTTCAGACATGTCCAGTAATTTCACCAAGTCTGTGAACCTGTTATCTTTTGCACTTTTGCCATGCTTGATTGAACCTACTGTGGTGTGATCTAGCCGTAGCTCAGTGTTCACCTTTTGTCAAGCATCTCCTGTAGATTACTGCCATATGCTCTGTTGCCATGTTGGAGTGCTGTAGCATTGTTACTTGTTGCATTTTAAGTGCTATCATGCTGTTAATCGCAGATTCGTGTCATTCTTGTTTTGCTTGCCATTTGCAAACCGTGCATCCGTTTCCGTTAATCTTTATATCGATTTCGACCGAAATCATCTCATCTTTCCAGTGGCATGCTTGGTTTGCCAAGTTACTGCCTTGTTAATCATTTTCCTTCCAGAGCACGCTTATGCATCGCATATCATATCTCGCATATCATACATGTTTTGCATCATGTTGCTTGTGCATTTCTCATGATTGATTGTGGTTCCGTTGCTTGTGTTCTTGTCTTGGGTAGAGCCGGGAGATGAGTTCATGAACGAGGAACCTGTTGAGTACGCTTACGAGGATCAAGCTTTCGACAACTCTGAGAACCTTGCAGGCAAGATGACCACCCCTCGAAATCACATCTATCTTTGCTTTGCTAGTTGTTCGCTCTATTGCCATGCCGCGCTACCTACCACTTGCTATTATCATGCCTCCCATATTGCCATGTCAGCCTCTAACCATCCTTTCCTAGCAAACCATTGTTTGGCTAAGTTACCGCTTTGCTCAGCCCTTCTTATAGCGTTGCTAGTTGCAGGTGAAGTTGAAGTTGGTTCCATGTTGGAACATGGATATGTTGGGATATCACAATATCTCTTATTTAATTAATGCATCTATATACTTGGTAAAGGGTGGAAGGCTCGGCCTTATGCCTGGTGTTTTGTTCCACTCTTGCCCCCCCTAGTTTCTGTCATACCGGTATTATGTTCCTTGAGTTTGCGTTCCTTACGCGGTTGGGTGATTTATGGGACCCCCTTGACAGTTCGGCTTGAATAAAACTCCTCCAGCAAGGCCCAACTTTGGTTTTACCATTTGCCACCTAAGCCTTTTCCCCCGGGTTTTCGCGAGCCCGAGGGTCATCTTATTTTAACCCCCGGGCCAGTGTTCCTCTGAGTGCTGGTCCAAACTAGAGCACCGTGCGGGACCGTCCCTTGGCAACTTGGGTTATGTTGGTACCTGTACGCTTCGCTTATCCGGTGTGCCCTGAGGAAGAGATATGTGCAGCTCCTATCGGGATTTGTCGGCACATTCGGGCGGCTTTGCTGGTCTTGTTTTACCATTGTCGAAATGTCTTGTAAACCGGGATTCCGAGACTGATCGGGTCTTTCCGGGAGAAGGTTTATCCTTCGTTGACCGTGAGAGCTTATGATGGGCTAAGTTGGGACACCCCTACAGGGTTTTATCTTTCGAAAGCCGTGCCCGTGGTTATGCGGCAGATGGGAATTTGTTAATGTCCGGTTGTAGAGAACTTGTCACTTGACCCAATTAAAATACATCAACTGCGTGTGTAGCCGTGATGGTCTCTTCTCGGCGGAGTCCGGGAAGTGAACACGGTTTGAGTTATGAATGACGTAAGTAGGAGTTCAGGATCACATCTTGGTCATTGCTAGTTGACGAACGTTCCATTGCTTCTCTTCTCGCTCTCTTTTGCGTATGTTAGCCACCATATATGCTTATTGCCGCTGCAGCTCCACCTCATTACACCATCCTTTCCTATAAGCTTAAATAGTCTTGATCTCGCGGGTGTGAGATTGCTGAGTCCTCGTGACTCACAGATTCTACCAAAACAGTTGCAGGTGCCGACGATGCCAGTGCAGATGATGGGATCGACCTCAAGTGGGAGTTCGATGAGGAACATGGTCGTTACTATGTGTCTTTTCCTGATGATCAGTAGTGGAGCCTAGTTGGGACGATCGGGGATCTAGCATTTGGGGTTATCTTATTTTCATTTGGATCTTGACCGTAGTCGGTCTATGTGTGTATTTTGGATGATGTATGAATTATATTTATGTATTGTGTGAAGTGGCGATTGTAAGCCAACTCTTTATCCCATTCTTGTTCATTACATGGGATTGTGTGAAGATGACCCTTCTTGCGACAAAACCACAATGCGGTTATGCCTCTAAGTCGTGCCTCGACACGTGGGAGATATAGCCGCATCGTGGGCGTTACATGGATGAACAGTAGCCCGTGGAGGGGTGGTTGAACAGGACCCCGTGGAGAGGGCTGGTTGAACAGTAGCCGGTGGAGTAGCGCGCGGTGGAGGCTGGATGAACAGGAGCCCGTGGATGAAGAGTCGCAGGTGGAGGCTGGAGGAGGTCGACGGTGGATGAACAGTAGCCCGTGGAGGCTGGAGGGGGTCGATGGTGGAGATGAACAGTATCCCGTGGAGTCCCGTTTTGCGGTACGCCACACCCCTCCCAATGAACAGGACCCCTGTTTCGACCGTAGCGCTCCAACACAAGTCTGTTTCCTCCGTTTTGCAGTACGCGACACCCCTCCCGATCAACAGGACCCCCATTTCGACCGTAGGTCCGTTTCCTCTGTTTTGCGGTATGCCAGACCCCTCCTGATGAACAGGATCCCGTTTCAAACGTGGCCGGTCGAACACAAGGCCGTTTCCTCCGTTCTGCGGTACGCCAGGCCTCATTTCCATCGGCTGTTCCGTCCAAGCCCTCCCGATGAACACGACGACGCATTCCGTTCCGACCCAGCCGGTTGGCTCCCCATGAACACGACGACGACGCTGTTTCTCCATTCTGACCCAGCCGTGTACACGAGCCCTGGTCGTACGTACGCGAGAGTAGGTGTTCGAGACCCTGCCCGTATGTACGTACGTGGCCGTATTTACTTTCTTGCACCCTGGCCGCTGTACGTACGTGTACATGCTATGTGCGCGCCTCTACTACGACACGTGCGCGCCTCTACATCGACCAGTATGTACGTACACGTTCGCGACCAGAATGACAAGCTACGTACGCTTCGACCAGGTGGGTCCCGACTGTCAGGCACTTCCTTGCCTGCGAAGATGTAGCTGGTGGGTCCCAGCAGTCAGGGGGGTGAATCTTTTTTTTTTGTTTTTGCCCGGACGCACTTCCTTGCGTGCGAAGATGTAGCTGGTGGGTCCCAGCAGTCAAGGGGAAACATTTTTTTTGCGAAATACGGTGGCCCGTCCGGTGGGTCCCCGCTGTCAGGTGGAGGAATAATTATTTTGCGCGTAATAAGGAGGCACTTCCTTGATGCGGCCGTGGACCCAGCTGTCAGCCTCTCCACGTACAGTCCACGTCCGATGGAAGCCGTTCCTTGACCATGGTGACCACGCCGCGCAGAGAGCACCAGGGCGGTGGACGACGGCGAGGCCTAGGAAGGGGACGACACGGAGCCGGGGACGACGCGACAGTGGAAGCCCGCGCTGAGAGGAGTACGAGGGTTCACTGGTTCGGCTGCGGTGTGAGGCTGCCGTCGCCGCAGGGCCTGGCCAGCGGTGGGAATAGTAGGGGCGGTGAGGCCTCCGCGGTAGCACAGCCGGCCACGGGAGGCAGGAGCATGCGGCACGACCGGCGCTGCTTTGGGCGGCTGGAGCAACAAGACCAGAGGTTGAAGAAGCACTACGGCCGTTGGATGGACATCGTACGGTCACTGGAGCTAGAATCGTGCATATTGACTAAGTTGACAAAGCCCTCCATCCCCGTCAACTTAGTAGGCCCACAAGTCAGCCTGCCACTATACTGGGTCCCAGCTAGCAGGGGGAGTATTCATTTTTTTGTGCGTAATAAGGACGCACTTCCTTGCATGCGAAGATATAGCTGGTGGGTCCAAGCTGTCAGTGGCGGTAACATTTTTTTCGTGAAATACAGAGGGCCTTTCGGTGGGTCCCAGCTGTCAGGTGGAGGAATCATTATTTTGCGCGTAATAAGGAGGCATTTCCTTGCGTGCGGCCGTGGACCCAGCTGTCAGCCTCTCCACGTACAGTCCACTTCAGATGCATATCGGTCGTTGACCACGTTGACCAGGCCGCGCCGAGAGCACCAGGGCGGTGGACGACGGTGAGGCCTAGGAAGGGAATGACACGGAGGCAGGGAAGACTCGGCAGTTGTTTCCCACACGTAGGGGAGTACTTCTGTACGAGGGTTTACTGGTTCGTCTGCCGTCGCCGGAGAATAACAGCAGGTGTGGGTGAGTAGAGGGATGGCTAGGCCAGCGATGGGAGTATAGTGGGGCGGTGAGGCCTGCGCGGCAGCACAGCCGGCCGCGGGGAGGAGGGAGAAGGCAGTCCCGCCGGCGCCTGTTTGAGTGGCTGGAGCAGGAAGAGCAGAGATTGAAGAAGCACGACGGACGTTGGATGGACATCCAACAGTCACTGCTTGTGCGTCAACCTTTTTTTTAGGAAAGCCTCAAATCTTTGGAAAACAGCATACTGCCCATCTGCCATTATTTCTAATAATTTACAGCCCATTTGCCAATTCTTAAGGTTTTTTTGGAGCCCATATTCTTTTTGTTAGCATTACAGCCCATATTGTGGCCACGGTTAAAAAATTATACGAAATTTTGCATATTTCGGTGCGGTCCGAACTATTTTTAATCCCGAAATTTTGAGTCACATTCAAACTGATTTTAAAAATAAATGTATATCAATATAAAATCCAACAAATTATCCACGCATAAAAATTAATGCAATTTAAAATCTCGAAATGAAAAAAGAAATTTGAAACTAATTGCCGGTTTGATGTGTTTTAAAAATGTACAGCCCATTTCTCATTACTGATAGGCCATTTTCTAGTCCAGCCGAATGAAGCTCTCCTCTTCTTGAAAGATTTGCAGCCCAACAGGCCTGACAAAGCGACTTACTTGGCAAATCACAAGAAAAAACTAGGCTAGCCATTTTCAGAAAGAAAAAAAACTACTAGGCTGGTCTATGGTAAACATAAAAGAGAAGGCTGTCTAGACAGGCCAGAGTGCCCCGCACAGCCCAGTTGACACCCTGCTTTCGTCTCAAAAAAATTAGATAAATGCCACTCCAATTATGGCGATTCATAAAAATGCCACTACAATTTCCAAACTTTGAAAAATGCCACTGCAATTTTTGCAAACTTTGGAAAACGCCATTGCAATTTGCAAACTTTGAAAAACGCCACTCCAGACTTCGAAAAATGCCACTGGAAATGGCATGAAATGGCATTTTTCAAAGTTTGGAAATTGCAGTGGCATTTCTCCGAAACACCAGATTTGGAGTGGCATTTATCAAATTAACCCAAAACAAAAATAACTAGGCGAGCTGCTGGGTCCCTGGTGTCAGCCGCTCGTTGTGCAATTCTCTCGTTTATTGACTACGTTGACAATGGCATGGGACCCAGATGTCAGAAATCCATTAGGAGGAGCCATTTGTTTATTGGCTTGAAATAAGGAGGCACTTGCTTGCGTACTGCCATGACCTTGGCGGGTCCCTGCTGTCATCCTCTCCACGTACAATCATCTCCTGATTGTGTACGCGTCAACTTGGTAGGCCCACAAGTCAGCCTCTAAACCCGTGGATGACAAATAAAACCCATTTAAAAAAATAACAGCCCATTCCATACGTTCAAACGGAAAGTTCAACATTCAGAGCAAAGTAACAGGTCTGATCCACATATAGAGTACTGAACTTCCACGTTGACAACCATCATAGCCAAGTTAACTATCTACTCCCACTAATACTCTAGTAGCGTACAAGTACTAACTAGACGATGCCGGCCGCCATCTGCGGTACACGCTAAACGCCGGCACTGGCGTCCTCCGCCTCGCCTCGGACTTGCCAGAGGTGCGATAGGGCGCGTTGCTCGCGCGCATTGGCCCTTTCCATGACGGCGTGGTCCACCGAAGCTTCGGCTTCTAAGCGGGAAACCCACTTGACGAGCTAGTAGTAAAAATCGGCGTCGTGAACGCGTGCGTGCCCGACAGCCTCCAGGGCTATTTGCCGAGCACCGGACTCCAGGTAGTCAGCCCAGTTGCGGGTGCTCTGCTCGCGACTCAGAGCGTCGGTGCGCTGCTGCTCCATGTCCCGCTGGCGGCGCAAATCGGCGATACGCTGCTCCTCCGCCAAGCGGTCGCGCTCCAACAACTCCTGCTCCTCCGCCAGGCAGTCGCGCTCCAACAACTCCTCAACCTTCGCATCTCCATCTAAAGACCGATAGAATGCCTCCTCTCTCCGTCCGCCTTCCGGTGAAAAACCGAACACTAGTTCCGGCGGTGACCGCCTCCGGTGTCGCCTATCACGGACGGGCGGGGGCATGGCGGACGTGGCGAGAGCGAGGATAAGTGGCGAGCGACGTCGGGCCGGTGGGGGTTTATGAGGATAGGGCGAGTTGGGTGATGGTGCCACCGGAGAAGCTCGGGAAACAGTAATTATAGGCGGAAGGTAGGCAAACTAGCGTGTCGCGGGAAACGCGACGGTTATCGCGGTCATCGGAATTCAATGCATAAGTAGGCATGGCTTAGCGCGCCAGCTTGCCGTGGAACACTAGAAAAACTGAAATTATGACTGTGCCATCCCGTCCCTTCAGTGGTGCGTCCCATCCGTGCTGGGTCGCACGCCGGCATGATGGTCAAACGAGTGCACTCGAATCATCTAGATGAGGTACTCCCTCCTTGTCAAAAATGATTCCACCACTCATCATCTACCTTGGCTGGTTAGATTTTTGAATTAAGCCCTGCAAACTGGAAAGGAGGTAGTACGTGCGTGATCCGCTATTTATTTGTGTAGGATCGAGTAGGTCGTTTTTTGAATTAAGCCCTGCAAACCGGAAAGGAGGTAGTACGTGCGTGATCCACTATTTATCCATGTAGGATCGAGTAGGTCGGATAGCATACGTGTAGGATCGAGTAGGTCAGATGGTGTACGTGTACGATCGCATTAGCTGATGAACGTTCGCCGGGAGATAAGGCATTTGCGAACGTTTTTGCTCGCAGTTTCTTCAGATTCGCATGGCATTTTCTTCAGAGCAGCTTGTCAGTTTCTTCAGAGGTAGGCATTTTTATTCAAAAAAGTACCACTTCGGATCTTGCGTCGGAACTAAAACTGCCAGGAGCGCATTAGTAGGCTAGCTAGTGATCGATCAGTAACTTGTAAACACTGATCGAACAGAAATAAGGAACTGTTAGTAACTTGTAAACACTGAGAACACAGAAATAAGGATCATGTTGTGCAAGTAGTAAGAGCCGATCCGTTTAAAATGTTCACACAAGACTTACAGGCCTGGCATTGTAATATGTTCACATTAGTAGCCCAAATTCAAAACCAACTAGTACGATTCCCATACATAAGATCAACATGTTACTGCATCTCAATGATTCACAGATCATATACAAATATGTAGCTCCAAAAGAAAAGATCTAGAAAAAACATCTGTTCTTCCTACTAACATGGATGCTTCTCTTGGCCAACATTGAGTACAGACTGAAAGACAAATTTGTTTGTGAAGTCTACAATTCCTCTTGCAAACGTAAGTGGTTTCACCAACATCTTGAACCATGAGAATGAACCACACATGATGGAGGAACATCCGCTGCAATATGATTTGGTCTTCTCTCAATCACACGGCGAGACTATTTTCGGACTACAAACTTTAACTTAGGCAAAATGATGCCCATTGTATAATAACACCAAAGCAATGAAGCACCTAGTGTTGGCCAATAAATAGTACAGTACTACTTTTCTGCAGTCCATGAAGTGACTATCCAATCTTTCTGTGTCTAGTTTCAAATGGCACTGCATGTAGTGACTATACTATTCTCTTGTGCAGTTCAACCAAAATTGCGGTCACTTTGTGTGTTTGCCAAATAGCAATGGGCAGACATCTTTGTCTGCACAAATATCAAGCAGCTAGTAAACATATACCCCACCTTGTATTTTCGGTTTAAACATTTCTCTTGCGCTTAGCATCTGTCATGTTTTGCACTGGACAATTTGATACAGTCATGTTTTGCCCTGGACAATTTCATACTGAATTGATTTGCTGGTTCAGAGCAGAAATATAGCACCTATTCTTCATCAGACCGAGGATATCCATGTTCGCAGTGATGGAACAGGTGAAATCGATACAACCGCAATTGAGCATCCAATCATTGAATCTTGTCCTGCACCTCCAATGTAGGTCCACCCTGCCAATAAATTCATATGCAAACCACTAGTATTACTATCTAATGATAGTACAAAAAGAGTAGCAAGATAGTAGCAAACCATGTACCTTCGTAATGAACAACTCATAGTGCCACCAATTGGATATAAAGGTTTGGAAGAAAACATGCTCCTAATGTTGAACCAGTTGGACTTTTTGTGCAGTTCCACTAAAATCGAGCATCCCTGTTTGCATAGATATTGAAGGTGTGATTACTATAAAAGTGGCACTAGTTGAAGCATAGACTCACAAATATAAGCATTCCAATTTCTTAATGGGAAAAGGTAGCAAGACTGTTTCTAACCACCTGTTTGAAGGAATAAATAAGGGAATAGCGGCTGATGTCAGAAAGGCATATATAGTTCTTTCTGAAAGAATGATCGATTCCTGACCTTTCCTCTTCTTTTAAGCATATTTTGTGCAGTTCAACTAAAATAAAATGCCATCACCGCCTTGACAATTCAGTGACACTGTACAAAAGGAAATGACTTAACATTACATCATGATGTCAAGTATGTAGTCGACAGGCATTAGAGACAAACATACAGACCTCCTCCGATAACATAATGAACATTAATTTTAACAATGGTGTGACTAGCTTTACCGGGATAATTTGAGTGAACTCTACACCCTCTGTTCCTTAATATAAGACGTTTTCGCAGTTCAATTTAAAGTACCCCAACGTTCAGTATTTAGAAAAACAGGTAGTAGTTTTCTTGAGCACATATCTGGGAAAGCTTGCCACACTTTATAGATGTCCATACGCTAATGCAACACCATTCGAATAGTACAAATATACACTAATCCAGTGGCTAGTGCAACAGTAGAGTAGTTATTTTATTACAGGGTATAGTACAATGGTTTTACTGAACAGATTTCCATAAGCTCTAGCACTGGAATATTTCTATAAGAATTAACAATACAAAATGTAAAGGTAACAAGTTTCAGCATTGGTATACTAGCTTTGCAAGAGCATTAAACCAAATACATAAGACTGAAGGTAACTAGCATTATTAACTAATGACAGTATTAAAAAATTGCAAACCATGTACCTTCAAGGTAAATATCATTTCGAACTCGAGTGGACATGAAAAATTGCTATCCCAATCTTGATAATCGATCAAACATAAAAACTTGATCGAACGAATCAATACAATAGCCAAAGGAGGAGGTGCCCACTCTTGACCTTTCCTCTTGTCTTCATAATTTTTTGTGCAGTTTAACCAAAATAAAATGACATCAGCGCCTTGGCATTTTGGTGACAGTGTACAAAAAAATTGACTTATCTCATGAAAGTGAGGTATGTAATCTATAAGCATTAACAGTGCAAAAATCTGAAGGTAGTAACAAGTTTCATCGTTGGTATACTGGCTATGCAACAACATTAGAATGCCTTAGCCGAAAAATCTTTAATACGTCCACAATCAACAGCTAACCTTGAAATAATCCAGAGACATTAAATGGCATTGCTTAAATTTATCGGTGGCATTAGACTGAATGTGGCATTAGTTAAATGTGGCATCACTTTAGCAGTAGCATTGGTTGACTTTACCGTTGGCGTTATACTAACAGCAAAAAAGTGGCAATAAGAGCATGGGAGACCCATTCGGACAGTGGGTGCACCAGTACGATGTACCTCCACGGACGCATAGAGTGGTGAGGGAGGTATGGCTGCCCAGAGCAACAAATATCCAGGCAACATATGTGGATTACATCCCATTTTTGTTCTCTTTAGCCACCTTTTTCCTATGTGAGGACAACAAACCGATCGACCTGGTCATTCTCTATTGCATTGTCATGCCTTTCTACCCTTCTTCAACCAAGAGACATGAGACTCGTTCCTTAGCTATTGATTTTCCCCTTTTTAACCTAGATGTGGGTTCGATGCCTACTCTCTTGGATAGTACAGTCTCCCTTCCCTTCCTTATTCAACCCAGACATGGATTAGTCTGCATGAAGTAAGGTTTCCTTTAATAATGCAAATTAAGGTTTTCGTCTGCATGACCAGCAGAGCAGAGGACAGGAAATTGGGAAGATGGTGGAGTGGAAAAAGATCCACATGCAGCGACAGTGGCGGAGCCAGCTCAAGTTTAGAGCTTGGGCAAGATCTAAGTGCTGCCAAATTAATTTGTTTTTGCCCAAACAAAATTATACGCTCGTGGCAGATGGGGCAATAGAACAAGGGTATGGTTCAAAAAGAGGTATCATAACTGAGGGTCGGCGGGTCATCGTCCTCTGCACGCACTACGACAGCGAGCTTGGGGATGGAGGCCATCCCGCGCGGGCGCTAGGTCTGAGAGGACGACCTTGTCATCAGTGCGTGACCTCGCTCGCCGACGATGAGTGCGTAAACGCTGCACGTCCTTTTCTTCCCCGGCGGATCTGTGACCACCGGTGAGGAGGGAGAGAGAGGCCGCCTTTTTTAGATCTGGAGAGAGGGTGATAGTGTGAGAAGCAAGTGGGCAGCCCTTAGCAAGAAAGCTCTGAAGCTCCAGCCTATATATCTTTTTTATACTACTACCACTAGAGGTGGAGTAGTGGTAGAGTAGTTTATATTTTCTCTGCAAACAGTACCAGTTAGTCGTGCTTCAAAACTGAACGGCACGCCATTAAAAAAATAAAGTCGAGAAATAATGCGGCACCTTGGGCCAACTCGGCCAGATCGCATTTTGCACGAGAAATTACACACCATGTTTCGTTGACATGTGGTCCCGTTCCAACATGTCAGTGAGACGACGGCGAGTCCTTTTGTACAATTTCCCAAAGGACGTGTAGGCCGGGGCGCCTCTTCGTGTACCGTGGCAAACTGGCAACCGTCCACCAACTCTTCGCCTTTCCCTCTCGATTTGGAACTGCTGTCGCATGCTCTTCCTCCCTCCTCCATTTGCCTTCACCCTTCCTTCTGCCATTGTTCGATCGTCTTCTCCATGGAGGGAACAAGCCGGAAACGACCCCGTTATTCTTGCCCCGATCTAAAAGATGACATGGTGGGGGAGCTCATTGATCGGTGCGACGTCATCACCTCGGCTAGCATGGCAGGTTCGTTCAAGCCCATTCTCGACTCAACTAATAACATCATTACAAGGAACCCAAGGGTCTAGGAGCGGTTTCATCTCCCCTATCTTCTTCGCCATGACCCTGCTCGCTGGCGAGCGGCCGACGGAGACCTCGCCTTGTGCAAGTTGATGCCGCTTGATAATGATACGTGTGATGTTAAGATGCCATCGCTTAAGGGTAAGTCCTGGGCTGGCGCAAATGGAGATTGGGTTGTTTATATTGGGTACAATTGCGACTGGGAACTTGTGAATGTGTACACTCGTCAGCGGATTCCACTTCCAAAAATCACTGAGTGGCCTGAGGTTGAGCACACAGATAATCTACGCACGTTCAAATACGATCATGGTGACTGTCGTTTACTGAAGATAGCAATTTGTCAAGTTCCCAACCGCTTTGGAATTACAAGAACTATCAAGTTGTTGCTATCTTCGACAAGCTTGTTGCCCTCCTTCGTGGTTCGACTGGATGGATATTACTCAAAAATCAGTTTCTATACACGGATGTGTACTGTGATGCAATTGAATACGAGGATCTTGTGTTTGCTGCCACCACTCGTGGCACTGTTTTTGCCTGGGATCCTCGTAGTTTCGGTACGTTTGTCTTCCACCATAATTATGATTGTTTCATCCACATGCATGCGGGTTAGCAAGTTTCCCTTTACTAATTAACCTTCTTCTGTTTCCAAGGTCCTGTGAACATTCCACCACCTATACTTGAAAAAATTTATAAGCAAGGGGGAGATGATGATGGTGATGATCACGAGCATGAGGAGGAGCAGAACTTATCTACTCAGTGGCGCCGGGCAACTAATTCCGATGGATCACCTCTTCTTGTCTGTATACAATGCACTCAGACTGTTACTACTGAGGAAGCAGGTGTTGTCTCCCATGGTCGCCCTCTCCTGACCTATCCCAACACCCGTTGCATGGTATTCAGGACGGATACTAGTGTGGTAGCGCCAACACCTTCTCCCTGGTTTAGTATTGATAGTCTTGGAGCAAACTCGCTCTTCCTTGGACCAAACTATCCAATGATGGTGAAAGGCGATCCAGCTGTTGTTGACACAACGTTACTACCATTTATGAGAAGCAACTGTATCTATACCTCGGACATTTCGGTGGTTCCCTACCCTGGTCCTGATATATGCCGCTTCAGCCTGGATGATCAGTCCTGCGTTGCTCTCGATATTGACAATAGCTGGCCCTTCCCAGAGCACCTATGGTTCAAAGCAAGCATTTCCAACGCCGAGGATTGGTTGAGTTGAAGTTCATTTCATTGCTTGTTATTTGTTGTGTGATGAAAACTTTAGTATTCACTAGAATGTTTTGTTGGAAATAATCTATAATCCAACATGTATCCTCGTTGTCGGTGTGTGTTGATGACTTGTTGTATTTAATGAATGGTACATTTCAGTTGCAAATGCATGTCATAGACTCAATTTATGAATGGTTTTCGAGTCACTTCTTGGAGTGTGAGTACCGTAGTAGTATAACCAGCATCCGGTTAGTATATGAAGTTGCCACATCACATAGAGCCAACCTAATATTGAAGTATGCTAGCCCTCCACCGGCGCGCCGCTTCAAATGGCGGAGGAAGTGAGAGGTCGCGTCACCTTGTGTCCAGATCTGAGATGCCACGTGTACCAGATGAATGACTCCAAGTTCGACCACCGTGATGCTAGGTGCGAGCCCAGGAACACTGTTGGATAGACCCCCGTCATAATTTTCCTACATTGGTCGTTTGATTCATAGGATAGAATGTTATAGGATTTTTCCCTATGTAATCATGTTTTAATTGGCCATCTAGCATCCACTCCAACTTTTGTTTCACTTCCTTTGTTCCTACGAAGAGAGTACTCGCTCTAAATGATGTGCCGCTGCAAGAGCCGCCTATATTTATTAACCATGCTCTAAAAAGGTGGACCAACTTTGGCTATAGTAGTACTGTACTAGGTTAGTAGGTGACCTTGCGCTTGGCTCTTCTCCTCTTCCGGAAGTTGAACAATAATGATGGTACTACAGTAGTACTTCTGGCAATCTGACACCAAATGAACTACTGCACGTCCACTGCTTGTAAGCAAAAGTTTCTCCTTGTGCTGCGAGCCACCGCGCACGCGTTGGCGAGGAAGAAGGCGTAGTAAGCAAGCTTCTCGTCGTTCTGCGAGTTGACGGGACACATCAAAGTTATTTATTAGTCCTCTCTTCAAAAAGGCCCGCCATGTCCATGGCTACCATCCCGTGCTCTGTCATTGAGTACATGCACTATTCACGTGCCATCGAGGAGAAAAAATATTGTGTAGTACTAGGTGCCATCGAAGTGCATGACTCACTTACGCACTGCATATCTCCATTTTCTTGCATGACACGCGACCTTGATGCTAGATTTCCCGCGTGTCATGGAGGCATATAGTATCATTTTGTAAAATGGAGGCATATAGATGTCCCGCGTGTCGGCAAAAGGATGAACAAAGCTCATGTCTTAAACGAAAGAGTGGAAGAACATAGATTCCCGACGACCGAGAAGGAGCAACAAACCTCGGGGTGGAGCGTCTGCACTCATAATATTTTATATTATTCAGCGATATGAAATAAACTAAATCTCTCCACGTTCATATACCATTCTATAGTATGAGAATAACTTTGAACGTAAGCCATTGATTCACTCTATCCAATGTTCATAGTTGGAAAATCCAAACAAAACCAAGCATTGGATCAACTGTTTTTTCGAGATCAACTCTTTTAGCACTTACAGCCTGCCCACGTAGCCCACCTATATATCCGCTCACGTGTGATGACCACAGGAGGTATGCACTCAGATTGTATGTTAAAAAAATAAAGGACGATAACTAATGCGGCACCTCGGGCCAACACGGCCAGATTGCATTTTGCACGAGAAATTACACACCATGTTTCGTTGACATGTGGTCCCGTTCCAACATGTCAGTGAGACGACGGCGAGTCCTTTTGTACAATTTCCGAAAGGACGTGTAGGCCGGGGTGCCTCTTCGTGTACCATGGCAAACTGGCAACCATCCACCGACTCTTCGCCTTTCCCTCTCGATTTGGAACTGCTTTCGCACGCTCTTCCTCCCTCCTCCATTTGCCTTCACCCTTCCTTCTGCCATTGTTCGATTGTCTTCTCCATGGAGGGAACAAGCCGGAAACGACCCCGTTATTCTTGCCCTGATCTGAAAGATGACGTGGTGGGGGAACTCATTGATCGGGGCGACGTCATCACCTCAGCTAGCATGGCAGGTTCGTTCAAGCCCATTCTCGACTCAACTAATAACATCATTACAAGGAACCCAAGGGTCCAGGAGCGGTTTGATCTCCCCTATCTTCTTCGACATGACCCTGCTCGCTGGCGAGCGGACGACGGGGACCTCGCCTTGTGCAAGTTGATGCCGCTTGATAATGATACGTGTGATGTCAAGATGCCATCGCTTAAGGGTAAGTCCTAGGCTGGCGCAAATGGAGATTGGGTTGTTTATATTGGGTACAATTGCGAGTGGGAACTTGTGAATGTGTACACTCGTCAGCGGATTCCACTTCCAAAAATCTCCGAGTGCCCTGAGGTTGAGCACACAGACAGGGGCGGAGACAGGGGGGCGAGCAGGGGCTAGACCCCTGCCAATGGCTAGCCCTCCTCAAAAGAATTTAGCAGGTTGTGTGCTGTACATTGCTAATGGCCGCAGATAATTGCATCATTAAGCCCGTGTAAAAACTAGTATATGAAAGACTTAAGCCCAATAGTCCATACATATGTAGGGTACGGGCGTGGCTGGCTATTGTTTCAGCTCTGGACAATCTAAATAATGTGATCCATCCGATTGACTGATCTAGGTGCGTATTGACTGCTTAGGGCTTTTTCCATTGTCGCTGGCCGCCAATCAAGCCACCCGCCATCGCGCGTGTCCTGCAAAGGGCGAAGGCCATCCACTGATCGCAGAGACGACACCATCTAGTGCAGTCTGCTATCTGCATACGTCTAGACGCAGGTGGATCAGATCGTCAGAATACGACCTTGTTACCGGGTGACCATGATTGAAGACATTGGCAACAGGTACCACTACGCACCGGTATCTATTAATATTTATATATTTTTCATGAATTATAACTTGGTCATTAATTAGCATTGCATATAAAATAGAGCTTTTAACACTTTGTGCATTTTCGGAGCCTGACCCTGAGTTATTTGACATGTCTAATATATGCATCGTGATGGATCTATCATCATGTAGTCTTTTCTAGACAAGATGGCTCAATTAGAGTATCAACTTGCCCATTTCTACTTGGATGTTTTCAACATCTAGAGTTTAAAATCATGACTTCACACGCCGATTTGACCGCTGGATAATTCTAAACAGGTTATCTACTACTCCCTCCGTCCGCAAATACTTGTCATCAAAATGGATAAAAAGAGATGTATCTAGAACTAATATACGTCTAAATACATCCCCTTTTATTCATTTTTAGGACAAGTATTTCCGGACGGAGGGAGTACTACGTACTCAACTACTGATAGATTACTACGGTTGGTCATACATCTTCCTGTGTCAACCCCGACAACCGAAAAACGCTTTCTCCTTGAAACTAATTAAGACACGTTTTCGAAAGAAAATATAGACGATTTCCTTCAACATTACATGATTGTCTATATTGGTCAGGAAAATTGCGAAGTTCGCATTATCAACTTGTTCAACGCTAGTGGTTGTAGAGTTCAATCTAAGTAAATAGAAAATGGAACATGATTTTGTAGTTCTGAACATATGTTTTTATGATTTATCATGAGACTTAAAATATCACGACGTTCCATGAGTTGTTAACATTGGCTTTTCGCCCCCCTCAAGTCCAAATCCTGGCTCCGCCCCTGCACACAGATGATCTACGTATGTTCAAATATGATCGTGGTGACTGTCGTCTACTGAAGATAGCAATTTGTCGAGTTCTCAACCGCTTTTGGAATTACAAGAACTATCAAGTTGTTGCTATCTTCGACAAGCTTGTTGCCGTCCTTCGTGGTTCGACTGGATGGATATTGCTCAAAAATCAGTTTCTATACACGGATGTGTACTGTGATGCAATTCAATACGAGGGTCTTGTGTTTGCTGCCACCACTCGTGGCACTGTTTTTGCATGGGATCCTCGTAGTTTCGGTACGTTTGTCTTCCACCGTAATTATAATTGTTTCATCCACATGCATGCGAGTTAGCAAGTTTCCCTTCTCTACTAATTAACCTTCTTCTTGTGTTTCCAAGGTCCTGTGAACATTCCACCACCTATACTTGAAAATTTTTATAACCAAGGGGGAGATGACGATGGTGATGATCACGAGCATGAGGACGAGGAGGGCCCATATACTCAGTGGCGCCTGGCAACTTCCGATGGATCACCCCTTCTTGTCTGTATACAACCCACTGCTGATGTTACTACTAAGGAAGCAGGTGTTGTCTCCCATGGTTGCACTCTCTGGACCTATTCCAACACCCGTTGCATGGTATTCGGGATGGATACTAATGTGCTAGCGCCAACACCTTCTCCCTGATACAGTATTGATAGTCTTGGAGAAAACTCGCTCTTCCTTGGACAAAACTATCCAATGATGGTGAAAGCCGATCCAGCTGCTGTTGACACAATGTTACTACCATTTATGAGAAGCAACTGTATCTATACGTCGGACATTTCGGTGGTTACCTACCGTAGTCGTGATATAGTAGGCCGCTTCAGCCTGGATGATCAGTCCTGCGTTGGCCTCGAGATTTACAATAGCTGGCCCTTCCCAGAGAATCACTTGTGGTTCAAAGCAAGCGTTTCCAACGCCGAGGATTGGTTGAGTTGAAGTTCATTTCATTGCTTGTTATTTGTTGTGTGATGAAAACTTTAGTATTTATAATGTATCCTCGTTGTCGTTGTGGGTTGATGACCTGTTGTATGTAATAAAATGATATGCCTGTGATAAACTTACTAAATTTATGAATGGCTATCGAGTCGCTTCTCTGAGTGGGTGCTGCGACGAGGCAAAAAAATATTTTCCGAATTCATAATTGTACGTGCATTGCAATAGGTTATCGGATGAGGCCAATCAACAATAGTACACTATTTGTACTAGCTTCACATGCTCCACTATCTCTACGTCTACGTACGTAATACAACAAGTTTGAAACTTGAGACCAGCCACCCATCCTCACAAAGAACACTTTTTAACCTAGCACAGACTCCAGGAAATTTGGCCACAGTGTGAGGTGGGCCATATGTTATGTGTTTGCCGTACGTAATCAGCACCTCGAATCCTTGATACTACTACTATAAGTAGTACTAGGAGTAGTAGGGTGGCATGGGCCAGAACAAGCATTCACGTCCAAGAGTACGGCACACGCCACCAGCACGACTTCCATCTGACACCATATTTCTTGGAGTCCGTGCTACAGCAATCTCTTCAACCTAGTCGTTTCTCTACCTCAGCCATCACGCGGCGGGCGAGGTGGGGGTTTGCTGATAGCCGGTTTCCTCAACTACGGTCCCACTTGTAAGGCCAACTCCAACGCACGACCCCAAACGGACCTCCGTTTTGCCCGGATTCTGTCTGTTTGGGTAGGGCAATGGGGTCGTGTCCGGGCCATTTCTCGGATGCGGTGGTCGTGCGCCGAACGCGCGACCGCATCCCGGCCGTGTACATTTTTCTTTGCAAACACATATCTTTTTTTCATCATTGATTTTTTGGTACATGGAAATACATCACCAAAATTTTGACTTGAAAAGCAAGACCAAAGAAAACAAGAACCACAAGAATACATTTTAGAAGATATCCAACTTCCATAACTGCTCCTGTAAGTTGGATTAGTGCCTTCTCGATGCATTCATTGTTGATCTGAGGCTCGATCTTGCGTGCTTCTTTCTTCTTCGAGTGTAAAGAAGTAGATGTGTCTAGCCTCTATTCTATCAACAAGTGCACTAGTCTCATCTCTAGCCTCTATGCTAGCTAAAAGTGCTAGAACATCTACTAAATTGTGCTCTGTCAATATATCATTGTACTCTTCTTCCCAATACCAAAACTTGCATCCATTCTACACAATAAAATTTCAAGCTAGCACAACTAGTGTAATCCGAGAGCACAACCGAAGATTTGGTCGAGTTCTTCCTTCTTTTGCCGACACGTGGGACATCCAACATCCAGCTCATGTCATGCAAGAAAATAGAGTGGTAGGTGAAGCCACGTGATGTGCATCTTGGGTTAAACTGTAAATAGAATCTTACTACTCTTGAGTAACTCCAAAAGCGGCCACCGAAGATCTTTATTGGATTTGTTTTTCATCACCAGCATGTCGAGGTGAAAGATGTTCAGGTTCAGTGGGTCCTCTTGCGTTTTCACTAACATGTGGGACCGCATATGAGCAAACAGACGATGGGCTCCGCGCGTCTGCTGGTTGGCTGAGAAGAGAGATAGAGGAGGGCTGAGCATGGACTCCGGGAAATTTGTTCTACGTACTCGATATAGTGGAGTAACCAGCACCTCGATATAGTGGGGTGGCATGGGCCATAACTAGCATTCATGTCTAGCAGTAAGGCACATGCCACCCACACGAGTCCCATCCGACACCAATTTTCTTGGAGTCCATGTTAGCTACAGCCATCTCTTCTCCCTCCTGTTTTCTCAGCCATCCCGCGGTGGGTGGGGTGGGGGTTTGCCGATAGTCGGTTTTCTCAACTGCGGTCCCACTTGTAAGTGAAAATGCAACACATCACGCATTCCCCCTTGATCGGCGTGCCGGACAAACCGTGTGGGGGTGCGACGCGAACACGGCAGGCTTTTCCTTTTGAACTTGTAACTTGTAAAATTTGGTTCTGCTCCATGGGGCGACCGATAGATAGAAATAACGATTTTCCCTAGAGTAATGAGAAGTTTGGTTCTGGCGCGGTTCATGCATGGAGTACGTAGGAAAATTATGAAGTTGATGCGAAAGGTAAGATAATTACTAGTAGTACCATATACTACTACATGGATTTGACGGAAAGATAAAGATACATACGGATCCATCAACGACATCCTCACACCCTAGTGCACCGGGTCACCAACCGACGTGTGAGGAGCAGTGGCGTTGGCGGCAAGCTCAATGTGCTTTTGAACAATGTCGTCCAGGGTTGCCCTGCGGTCCAAGAAGGCCAGCGTCCTATCGTCCTCCTCTTGCATGTAGTAGTCCTTGTGGACGATTTGCGCGTAGACGTGGGTGATTATGTCAATGGTGTCTTGCTGCGCCAGGCGCTGCGCGGAGAGCGCGACCTCGAGGTGGACATTCTCCGGCGCGACGGCGGGTAGTCGCAGGGCCACCGGTGCGTCGAAGAGGTTGTCACCATAGAGGCCGTTGAGGGTGGCAGGCATCGCAGAGCCTGGGCGCGTGGGCTGGAGGCGTATGTCAAGGTCGTCCGCGAGCTTCTTGACGACGGTGAACTTGTCGAGGAAGCTGACGAGGACCTCATAGAACAAGGAGACGAAGCTGTCGTCCAAGCGGCCCCTCGCCCTGGCGGCCTCAAGCACTACCTGGAGACGTTCCTTGGTGCCGGGCCGCAGGCCGGCGTCGTGGACCATCTGGCACAGCCGGCTGATGCTCGCGCTCATCGCCTCCATGGGTCTAGCTTCTAGTCAACTGATCTTGCGATTGGAGTGATCACTCTTGCCCTTGGATGCGTAGGTGCGTAGGATTTCGTAGATTGGACTGGCGGGAGCCTTTATATGAGAAGTGCAGACTGCGTTGAATTCACGTGCGTGTTGGCTATCTACTCCTCGCCTCTCTACTGCACCTGCCTTTGGCTGTATGACAGGTTGGCCAGCCACCCGTTGGACCCACGTGTCATACACCCAAAGGCAGGTGCAATAAGTCAATGAAGCTGCGTCCCCCTCCGTGCCCGTGCATGCTTTCAATGACTTGAGACTACCAAACATCACATGCGGTGGTTAGTTCATTGCATGTAATCCCATTAAGTAGCAAAAAGACATTAAGTTACCTCGCCGATAGGAATAAAACAATACACCATGTATTTATTTACAGAGGGAGTAGTACATTTTTTGTGACATGCATTACTAGATATTGCTAGTCAAATACTAAATCCAGATGGACGTGGTAGTACTACTAAATCGAGACGGTGGTGCTAGTACTAGTAGTAGTACTACTACCAATGTAGTAGCACTGTACTACCCGTTGGTCAAATTATTACGTGCGGCTCCTCACAGTGAAGTGACAAGACCCTACGCCAGAGATGACACCTGAGTATAGGCGATGTGTTCGGCATACCATAGTCAGCCTCACCGTCTGCAGTCACTATCATCATGGTTGTAGACCTAGCCTGCTTACAACTAGCCGTGTTCGACATAATTTCCCGTGCGTAGATGCCCGTGCATTGCATAGAACACCAAGATTGGGGGGTGGACGGCGCCGGCAGCGGCCATCGCGCCAGATTTTTCCATGGCCTTCTAGATGTGGTGGGGAGGAGATAAGGCTGATTGTGAGAGACAAGGAGTTGTTTGTAAATATGGAACAAGTGCGGGCATCTTTTTGCAAAACTTGAGAAGTTTGGTTTGTATGCTTCAGATCTAGATCCGATGGCTATTGGTGAAAGATGGCAGGCACAACATCATCACCAACTCAGGACCTGTTTGATTCGCAGGATTTTGAAAACGCAGGAATAGGACACGACAATATTACAAGTTTCAAACTGATATTACAAATGTTAGGAGTATTGCTGCACCTACGAAGAGGGAATTACTAGGAAGTTTACGTAAGAACTTTCATTACTTTAGGTGGATGCAACATTATCGTACAAACTAAAACCCACCGCCCTGACAAGTCACTAATGGGCAAATAAGTTTTCGAGTCTCTGGCCACTTGATGTTTCAAAAACAAACTCAGCTTCTGCGGAGACTTTGTCATTTAGGCTTAGACGCTTGCGGTGATCAGCACGCCATTCATTGTTGCGCCAGATCTGAAGCACACTTGCCTCCAGAACACTTGCCTCCAGAACAAAGAACCCGACCAATTTAATCTCAGATGTGCTGCCTCGGTAGTCGATCAAATCAATTTCTGTAAGATGGAGATCAAGGCATTCGATGAGATTGTTATAGTGCAGCACATTTTTCACTTTCGGGTCTTTTTTTATCTGCAAAAGAAGAGAACATATTAGAGCAGCTGGTTGTATAAGATTGCCGTGTCATCAAGAGGTACCAATATCATTCGCTCATATGATAGGGTTGGTTGGCTATTGATATTTTTTCACTCACTCTCTCTCTTTCTCTTTCCTCTCATTTACCTAGGAGTACGTGAAGAGCTTGGGCATTTGTTGCCTTCCATTATGTGGCCGATGCCATATTTCGCAAAAGTATGCCACATAGTACGCATCGATGTCAAATCAAAAGATTTTGGCACCGCTCTCGTGATGTGAGAGAGTTGGCACCGCTGTGCACACAGACCCACATGTATAAACAAATCAATCAAACCAACAACACCAGCCTCTCACTCTCCCAAACAAGTGGTTTTTTCTTGCCTCAGTCCTCTCTCTCTCTCCCACGCAAGTGTTTTTCATTGCGTGAGTTAATTTGGCACCGGAGCAAAGTAGGTGATCCAGATTGGGGCACCAGGTGAGCAATGGAGGGGCATCGATGCCAAATGCATCACAAGTGAATTTGGCACGTGTTTTGGCCTACATAGTGGAGGGCCGTTATAGCCCACTTTTGTACTACCTCTTATTTAGTATAAAATTTTGACCATATATTTATGTAAGAAAATGCCAATGCATGTCACTAAAAATTACACCATTTGAATTATGTTCAAATACGAATCCAACGATATAGTTCTTAGTGACATGCATTACAATTTGTCAGTTAAATCTATGGTCAAATTTTGATACTACAAAATAGGAAGAGTAAACCAGGACGAAGGTAGTACTTGCTCTTAGGGTAACCATAGAGTTACTAGAGTAGTCTAAGTTACTTTCCACTATGACTAGCCTAGGCTACTATAGTAGTACAACAAAAATATGATGCAGGTGATCACGTGAGAAAAAAATACTAAAAACATTTCTTTCGGTGCAGTGCGTAGATGCAGTTTTGAACACTACACTTGTCATCATAAGTTGGGGAAATTACGAAAAATTTGAGCTACGTTGTGATTACCGTTTACTAATAGGAAAGATGTTTCACCTCGATGAGTAGCTTCTCCGTGCACGGAAAGCATGTAAGGAATCCAACAACTTGATCCAGATTGGGGCCGATAGATTTTATTGCCAAGATCTTCACTGTGCGCATAGACTGGGTCAAGCTTGTGGGAATCATTTTCTGGAAGACGGTCGTAAATACATCAAGAAGAAATTTAAAAATATGAATTTCAAGAAGACGGAGAAGAAGATGAGTGCTGTACCTGAACGATTACGGATCCAATAAAGAGTTCGGAGAATTTGGCAGACGAGTGCACCGACGCTGTCAATTTCGGCGCGTTAATGACCCTGATTTTTGTTGGACCTTCTAGATCCGATACAAGCAATCTCTCAAGGAAAGGCGCATTCTCAATGATCATAACATGGAACAGCTGCAGTGATCTCTTCCCAATTGATGTCTTGTTGCGGGGCCAGCAAGACACATAAATCCATCGGAGATTCGTCGAGGCGATGTGGAGGCTAATGAACCCGTGGATCTGCTCAAGACGAAGGTACTCGAGCGCAGTACAGCTGCGGAGCAGGTGCTCCATAGCCTTCTTCGAGATGACAACGTCGAAGAGGTCGAGCTGCTTGAGTTGAGGGAGAAGAAGGGTGGGCGCGGCATTAATCTGGGGAAGATAGCAGGAGCTGAAGCTGGCGCGGCGCAGTGTTGGCGCGAGGCGGAGCGCGGATGGTGGCAGAGCGCGACATCGTCCAGCTTCAAAGCTGAGCTCCTCGAGCTGATCTAGGGCGGGGGATAAGAACCACTCGTCGAACTTGGGTTGGACCTTGCAGTTGTTACTGAACATGCAGATGTCAAGGCATCTGGCTGGCCCAGGGTGCGATGAAAGGATCTTGGAGTCTGCGGCCATGCGTTTGCAATCCCCGTCGCATAGGCAGCTGTCGACGGTGAGGTTGAGGGGGACGCGGCGCCAGAGGGGGCACCACCGCCGGGAGAGCAGGGCGGTCCGCACGGAAGATTTGGTGGGGAGGAGGCCGATGATGATGAGCAGCATGTCGTCGGGGAGGCTGCTGATGAAGTCCAGGCTCGCCGGATGCGGGTTTGGCTCGAGCCACCTCCGCTTGTTGGCTGCCTTGCCGTCCATCTCAACCGGCGGCGACGCCGGTGTACACGTGTGCTGGTGTGTGTTGTGTGCTTGGTGTGCGCGAGTGCGTCCTTCTGTGCATGCCACCGCGCGTTGGTCAATTGTGCGCGAGTGCGTCCTCCACGCGGAAGAAGTGTGTCCTCAATGCGCCCTCAATTTACTAGCGTGCGGGGTGCTACCCCGAGTGGTTTCAACTTTGTTTACTTCACCGTGTGTCAGATGGGCCTCTAGTTTACTTATTTTCACCCACTGCCACATGGGCCACCACACGAACATACAGAACACGAGCTGACAATGCAGCATGTGGACTGGTTGACCGATCAACTAAACAATATACGGAGCTATACGCTGACACAGTGAGCATATAATCCATCGGTATAGAGTGTTCGTGTGAGAGGGGAGGCCCGTGAGAGATAGCAGAGAGAGAGAGAGAGAGAGAGAGAGAGAGAAAGAGCTACTCCCTCTGTTCGTTAATGTAGTTCCAACATTTTTTTAAAAGTCAAACTTTTGAAACTTTGACCAAGTTTATAAAGAAATTACTTATATCTACAATACCAAAGATAAATGATAGGATGACGTAAGTACATGTTGTGATGAATCTAATGATCTTTCCAGATGTAAATGTTTTTCTCCACATATACCTGGTCAAACTTTTCTGAGGTTTGACTTTTCAAAACATCCATATGCTTATGGATGTGAGAGAGTCCCTAACTAGAGAGAGAGAGAGAAATAGAAAGAGTGAGTGAAAAAAGTGTGTGTGCGTGTGTGAAAGAGACATCGACAACACTCGATAAAAGTCGAGAAAAACGTGTGTGTCTTATGCAAACATATCACAGATGCATCTTCGACACGGAAGCAAGGTGAGGAGATAGTGTGTGGTTGTTTGCAATCAAGAGAGCAAGACCCCTAGCATGTGGCCAAGAGGGGTCTGACAAACAAGGGAGAGAGGTCGAGAGAGACGTACGGAGAAAATGCAGACATGGGGAGGAGAGAGTGTATGTTTGTCATAGAGAGATCCCCTGGAGATCGTGATGGGACTACATGGGTGGGAGATCGAGTGACAAGGTGTGTGCGCGATAGAAGATACCCCGAGAGATATCGAGATAGACGTATTGATGGAAGCAGACAATATGTGTGTTCATGATGGCTAGTGAGAGATAATCATACTTAGGGGGGGTGTCGGTGTCAAAACCGGCGGATCTCGGGTAGGGGGTCCCGAACTGTGCGTCTATGGTGGATGGTAACAGGAGGCGGGGGACACAATGTTTACCCAGGTTCGGGCCGTCTCGATGGAGGTAATACCCTACTTCCTGCTTGATTGATCTTGATGATATGAGTATTACAAGAGTTGATCTACCACGAGATCATAGAGGCTAAACCCTAGAAGCTAGCCTATGATTATGATTGTTGTTGTCCTACGAACTAAACCCTCCGGTTTATATAGACACCGGAGGGGGCTAGGGTTACACAGAGTCGGTCACAAGGGAGGAGATCTACATATCCGAACTTCCAAGCTTGCCTTCCACGCAAAGGAGAGTCCCATCCGGACACGGGACGAAGTCTTCAATCTTGTATCTTCATAGTCCAACAGTCTGGCCAAAGTATATAGTCCGGCAGTCCGAGGACCCCCTAATCCAGGACTCCCTCAGTAGCCCCTGAACCAGGCTTCAATGACGATGAGTCTGGCGCGCAGATTGTCTTCGGCATTGCAAAGCGGGTTCCTCCTCCGAATACTCCATAGAAGATTTTGAACACAAGGATCGTGACCGTCTCTGCAAAACAAATTCCACATACCACCGTAGAGAGTACAATATCCCACAAATCTAATCTGCTGACACATTTCATAGCATGACATCACGCCACGACCCGGTCATAATTCGAACCGGTTTTCTTAACCAGCTACTGCACATATTGCGAGGCGGTTTTCTTGGAACGTCTTGTCGAAGCAGAGATCGTGTCCCCTTATCATGGGATTCTCATCAATACGGGTGTGGGTAACCCAACCACGCCATCAATCACGGTGCTTGGGGAATAAGCGAGTTTACCAGGCAGGTGGGGAGACACACAGTTTCTACTGCCCTTATAAAGGGTCAAGGACTCCTCTTTTTTTACCCATGCCTTCTTCTTCCGCGCCCATCCATTCTCGCGCACTCGAGCTCCAGCGCCCAAGTTCGCATTTTCTCCGCAAAACCACTAAAAATATGTCTGGAGCGGGAGGCAAGTGGATGGTCTCCTCCGTTACGGAGGAGAACATTACGAAGCTCCGGGAAGCCGGATACCTGGCCGCAGATATCGCGCACCGGCTCCCAGAGGCGGGGCAGATCGTCCCTACTCCAGAACCCCACGAGAGGGTTGTATTCGTCACCCACTTCGTCCGCGGGCTGGGATTTCCCCTCCACCCATTCGTCCGCGGGCTCATGTTCTACTACGGGCTGGACTTCCATGATCTGGCCCCTAACTTCATCCTCAACATCTCGGTGTTTATCATCGTGTGCGAGGCCTTCCTCCGCATCAAGCCCCACTTTGGCCTGTGGCTGAAGACCTTCAATGTTAAACCGAAGGTGGTGGTCGGCCAGCAAGCGGAGTGCGGAGGCGCCATGGTGGGCAAAATGCCCAACGTCACCTGGCTCGAAGGCTCCTATGTGGAGACCGTGAAGGGGTGGCAATCGGGGTGGTTCTACATCACCGAGCCGCGCGACACCAACTGGGTGGCGGCCCCCGAATTTCGATCCGGCATCCCCATGCGGCTCACCTCCTGGAAAGAGAAGGGCCTATCGTGGGGTTCATCAGTGGAGCTGACCGGACTCCAGAACTGCGTTAAAAACATGATAGGCAAGAAAATCAAGCTTGTCAATGTGGTCCAGGTCATGCTCTTCCGCCGGATCCTCCCGTGTCAAAGACGGGCATTCAATATGTGGGAGTTCGACCCGGCTGAGCACCAGACGCTGCGAGAGCTCTTCGACACGACGCACCATGACATCTGGAAGGTGCTGTTCAGCTCCGCCGTGGTACCTCCTCCCCTTACCGAGGATCGCGGACTCAGCGCAAAGCGCCCTGCCAATTCGGTAAGCTCCTTATATCTCATAAGATGTTTCTTTCCCCAGTATAATCATGTGGGGGATCTAAGCCTCCACGCCATTTAACAGGACTGGGTCGCGACGGCGGAGTGGATCGATTGTCCGGCCCCACTGCCCGAAGATCCAGCAAGAGCTCTCTTAACGGAGATGCTGGTTCCGGCGCCCTATGAGGCGCCAGAGAAGAAGGCCAAGAAGAAGGTCGCGGGGACCAGAAAAGGTCTCCGGTGCAAGGTTGTATCGGATTCATCGTCCGATAACACCAAGGTGCCCTCCTCCCATGAAAACGAGGAGGAGGAAGAGGAAAGTCCCCCCCCCAGCCGAGGGAGACAAGAAAAGGAAGGCCGCCCCATCTGGGGAGGCCGAAGGGTCCAAGAAGGGAAGAACTCTCCTTCCGGACTGCTCCACAGCGGCCGTGTGACGCCCCAAGACCGACGCTCCAGATGTCTTCCTTGTTTTGCGTGTCAGATGTGTTATTTATTTGTTTGTTGCATTCATCATCGCATCATTCGCATTGCATCGGCACTCCATTGCCGTCATGTTTTCAAAACTTGCACTCGTCCGTATTTGTCGTGTCCCCCCTTGCTTTCGTTGTCCGTTCCGAGACCAACCTTGTTCTTCGTTTTCCCTCTTGCCTAAACCGGAGTCTCTTTACACAGTGCATCGACCCCTCACACGTGTCCAACACTTCCCCGAACCCGAACCGGACTATCGTTACCATTGGATTCGGATCATCCCCAAACGTCTATAAAATATCTCCGTTTTCTTAATTGGACTTTCTAACCTATGTATCTCGGACCATCCGACTTTAATCGGATGATCCAAAAACTCCCTCCTTTCCTTATATATAGAGCAGCCCCCAACCAAATCAGACAAACCCTAAATTCGAGGAGGTTAGTCCCTCGCCGCCGCCATCCCACCAAATCCCCCTCGGGATCTCCCCTGCCCGATCCACCCAACCAGCCTCCTTCCCGATCCACCCCTCGCCGAGCCTTTGTGCAGCAGCCGCCACCCCCTCTCTTCCCGAGGCCCGAGCAAGAGCGCTCGGCATCATCTTCTCGCGCAGCCAGCCGGCTCGATGGCGACCTCCAGGACCACCGCCGCGCCCTGCTTCTTCTTCCTCCTCGAGGAGATGCCCCTCGCCTCGAGCACCAACATTCCAAGGCCGTCTTCTGCAGTTTCGTCGCTGGAGCTCCTCACCACCAGCAGGTCGCCGCACCTCTCCTACATCGCCTCCTTCCTATCAATCTCTCTCACCCGGCCCTGCTCTGCCTCTCTATTCGAGCAGGAGCCCCACGACGTCGCCATGGATGGCTGTAGCCCGAGCTCGCGTCCGTCACCGCAACAGAGCCACCACCGCATCTCCACGGATCCGTCGGGTCCCGGCCATCCCCGTCGTAGCCGGACCTCCTCAGCTTGCCGGAGCCCCAAGACCTCGCGCCAAGTCTCTCTGCTGGAGCCGCGCATGTCCGTTTCTGCTCCTCTTCATCGAGCCGCCCAAGTCCCAGCAAGCCGTCGCCCCGCCAAGTCCCTCGCCCCGCCTCTGCTTCCATGCTCCAGATCGAAAGCCAAGCCGCCGCCAAGTCCCGCTGCCGTGGCCTCCTGCATCGCCGGGGTCCTCTGCATCGAAGCAGTTGCCCCTGTATCGCTAGCGCGTTGACCGCGCCCTGCCTCTCGACTCGTCAGGGCCCAGCGCGCCTCCTCACCCAGCCGGCCTGCCCGGCCTCCTCCCCATCGAACTGGGCCTGGCCCAGCTAGGTGAGCTCCAGCCCCGCCTCTCTGTTAACCCAGTGCTCAGTAGATTCGGCCTGTGTAGGTTTTTTTCGCAGATCTGCGAATTTAGCATTATCCAGAGACTGCAGTTTTTCAGAAAACCCTCTTTGTTCATGCATTTAATAACTTCACAACCATGCATCGGATTAAAAGGATTTAAATATGTAAAATGCCTAGAATTTGATCTAGTTTCATAATATGCCACTTTCATCCATGTTAAAAATGTTTAACATGCTGTTTGTGTTTATTTTGCATAATGCCATGTTAAAATGATTTATTTCATAACTAATTAACCGTACCTCCGAATTTAATAAACTTTATATGTAAATGGGGTAGAAAAATGCATAGATTAACTTGGTGCACCTTGTTTTACTGTTTAACAACAATAAAATATGGTTTTAGGCAGAACAGTACCATATCCAAAATATGCATGTGGGGATTTTCCGGAATTGTTGTTTGTTGTTCCGGCCTCATTTAAACTTGCCTAAATAGTTAGTTTACTTATGCTTCACCCCTTGCCGTGTTTAATAACATTTAATATTGTTGGGTACATAACCTAGAGAGAACTAAATAATTGATGTGGTGTCTCGTCAATATGCAACTCGTTGCATATTGAGCTCCACTTAACTTGTAGTTTTGTTTGTGCACTTTGCTTTGCCATGCCTATTTAAACCGGACATGCATCATACTTGACTGTGCATCATGCCATGTTTATGTGATGGTTGTTTACCATGATGTTTGCTTCTTTCCGGTTGCACATCTCCTTGGTAGTTCTGGTAACGTTGCGATTGTGAGGATCCGTTCGACTACGTTGGTTCGTCTACTTCATGGACTCGTTCTTCTTCCTTGCGGGATCTCAGGCAAGATGACCATACCCTCGAAATCACTTCTATCTTTGCTTGCTAGTTGCCCGCTCTATTGCTATGCTGTGCTACCTACCACTTGCTATATCATGCCTCCCATATTGCCATGTCAAGCCTCTAACCATCCTTTCCTAGCAAACCGTTGTTTGGCTAAGTTACCGCTTTTGCTCAGCCCCTCTTATAGCGTTGCTAGTTGCAGGGGAAGATGAAGTTGTTCCATGTTAGAACATGGATATCATGAACTGTGTTGGGATAGCACAATATCTCTTATTTTAATTAATGCATCTATATACTTGGTAAAGGGTGGAAGGCTCGGCCTTATGCCTGGTGTTTTGTTCCACTCTTGCCGCCCTAGTTTTCGTCATACCGGTGTTATGTTCCTTGATTTTGCGTTCCTTACGCGGTTGGGTATTATGGGAACCCCTTGACAGTTCGCTTTGAATAAAACTCCTCCAGCAAGGCCCAACCTTGGTTTTACATTTGCCTAACAACCTATTACCCTTCCCTTGGGTAGGCCAACCCGAGGGTCATCTTTATTTTAGCCCCCCCGGGCCAATGCTTCTCTAAGTGTTGGTCCGAAACGAGCAGACTGCGGGGCCACCTCGGGGAAACTTGACGGCTGGTTTCACTCGTAGGATGTCTCATCCGGTGTTGCCCTAAGAACGAGATATGTGCAGCTCCTATCGGGATTGTTGGCACATCGGGCGGCTTTGCCGGTCTTGTTTTACCATTGTCGAAACGTCTTGTAACCGGGATTCCGAGCCTGATCGGGTCTTCCCGGGAGAAGGAATATCCTTTGTTGACCGTGAGAGCTTGTGATGGGCTATGTTGGGACACCCCTGCAGGGTATAAAATTTTGAGAGCCGTGCCAGCGGTTATGTGGCAGATGGGAATTTGTTAATATCTGGTTGTAGAGAACTTGACACTTGACTTAATTAAAATATATCAACCGCGTGTGTAACCGTGATGGTCTCTTTTCGGCGGAGTCCGGGAAGTGAACACGGTTTGGGTTATGTTTGAATGTAAGTAGTTTCAGGATCACTTCTTGATCACTTCTAGCTTCTCGACCGTTGCGTTGCTTCTCTTCTCGCTCTTATTTGCGTATGTTAGCCACCATATATGCTTAGTGCTTGCTGCAGCTCCACCTCATTACCCCATCCTACCCATAAGCTTAAATTGTCTTGATCTCGCGAGTTTGAGATTGCTGAGTCCTCGTGACTCACAGATTCTACCAAAACAGTTGCAGGTGCCGATGATACCAGTGCAGATGATGCAATCGAGGTCAAGTGGGAGTTTGACGAGGACCTTGGTCGTTACTATGTTTTGTTTCCTGATGATCAGTAGTGGAGCCCAGTTGGGACGATCGGGGACATAGCATTTGGGGTTATCTTCTTTTTATCTGGATTTGACCGTAGTCGGTCTATGTGTGTATCTTGAATGATGTATGAATTTATTTACGTATTGTGTGAAGTGGCGATTGTAAGCCAACTCTTTATCCCATTCTTGTTCATTACATGGGATTGTGTGAAGATGACCCTTCTTGCGACAAAACCTACAATGCGGTTATGCCTCTAAGTCGTGCCTCGACACGTGAGAGATATAGCCGAATCCTGGGTGTTACAAGTTGGTATCAGAGCCACCCCCAACTTAGGAGCCCCCTGCTTGATCGAATCGCTGACGTTGTCGAGTCTAGAAAAAAATGTTTTGAGTCTTAGGATTATATATATCGGAGAGTAGGATTCTTTTTACTCCTCAGTCCCTTCGTCGCCCTGGTGAGGTCTCCTGACGTAGATGTTTTGACTTTCCTCTCCTCAAATTTCACTAAAAAATTCTTTAGGATCACGCGGGTATTTTGGGATCGTTCCGATATTCTTGTGACGAGAACATTGTGCTTGGTGCCTCCTGACATTTAGGGGTTGTGGCAGTGTCCCGGGGAGTTGAGCTCCGAGGTGTTGCCGTCACAATTTTATCGTTGCAGTTCTGGAATACCTGAGTTTCGCCGACATCGAAAATCTCTTTTATGCAGTTGTTGGTGAGATCACCTCGACGCCATCCAGTACTGGGGCGGGAGTTCGGGAGTATTGCCATAACTCGTATAACGGATGCTTTTCGAAGGTTGAGGTAAATGATTTCCGAAGGTTTCTTGGTTATGTGTTGAAGGATGGATACAGATGGATCTAGGTATTGTTAGTTTGGGTGAGATATATTGCGTCCCCTGTATCCCAAACACCTGATTGCATAACTAGAAAGTTTCGGGAGTTTATAAGTGGGAATTCAAGTAGCTCGTAGATTATCTTTCCAACAGACACATGATACGATATGGGGTCTATCATATGTTTGTTTTCGGCTTATTCTGCAAGCCAAATCCTTTGTTTTGTTTTGAGTTGTGGTATTCGAGTTGCTTCGAAGTCAAGTGTTGGTTCCATACCTTATTCTAAGCGGTGTCCTCGTATTTCTATGTGAATACTAATCCTTCATGATAATAGAGAATGTCATGCCAATTCTATTTTCCAACCGGCGTGCTTCTCTTCAAGTCTATCCAATCATTTCAACATTCGCAAGATCAATTCTAAGCTTTTTCTCAATGGTGTTCGTTTCATCCGTCCCAAGTTGCCTTTGTTTTCCCCACCCTCCCACCCTTTTTCTTCAATGACTCATATTTCTTAATCAAGTATCCATCTTATAGATGGGAAGTCTCTCCATTCTTTTCCGTCAATGTTCTTATCCGGTGATTCTCAGGAAGATACTAACGGAGCTTCAAGTTCATCATTCTTCATTCTCTATCTTCTCCAGTGGATTAAATTCAAGCTTTTTCGATCATATCTTTTCCTCGTTTCAAATGTTTGTCTCGTACCGATGCACCTCTTAATCATCCACTTCTCGCTATTCAATTGTCTTGGATTGATGAAGATATCTCAGAAGATTCAAGTTTCCATTCTCAATTCACTCAAGTTCTTTTGAGGATGCTATCTCATTCAAGCCATTTAATTGAACCGGCGCAATCTCTCTTTTAAATCGTTCAACGGTGTTTTTTTGAGTGGGCCCTAACCCACGGGTCTTTTCCCAGGATCTTACCTGACTCTTCTAATTTTCCCAGAGCTTCTAAAATTCTTTTCAAAGTTTGACGTAAGAATGGGTTATCATCAGTCATATGTCTTTCTCCAATATCTTTCAAATTCTTTTCATCGTTGGTTCAACCTTTCTAATTTTCATTCTGGAGTGCCTCAACAATTCATGGTGGTGTTTCTCATCGTCATTCTCAACATTTGAAGACCGAAGAAGAGTTTCTCTTAAATCTTGATCCATCCTCTTCAAGATTCATGGTTCTAGCTTGATGCCATCCTCTCATAATCGTTTTCGATTGTGAGAATTCTTTTCACCCATCCGGAGAAATTCAAGAGTCTTTTCAGATTGATTCTCTGTAGTCAATCATCTCAGAATTATTCATTCCAGCTTTCATCTCTCGTTCTCCAAATCTTACTGGTTCATCATTCAAATATCCTCTAATCAGTTCATGATCTCTTCGTTCTCATGTATCTAAATTCTGTCAAGTATCTTTATTCGTTTTCTAATTCTTCCCGGTGAATTGCGCCTTTGCTACTTTCATTTCAAATTCTTACGGTGTTTCGTTCAAGAGTTCTCTTCCTTGGTTATCATATCAATTCATTCGTTCTTTCCAATCCCACCGGTGGTTCCATCAATACCTTCTCAAGTTTACGCCATATCTCTCTTAATCCTTTCTACGAGAATAAGTAGTATGCCAAATCCGTTGCTTGTCATCAATTTATATTGGTGAAGGATATGCATAACATAATTCTTGTTCTTGTTTCATCCAAGTGATTAATTACTTCTTCTGGAGTTTGTAATGGTATCAATTTCTCAGTTCTATGTTGTTCATATTTCTTTCCGGAGTTCCAAGTTTTCTCGGTTATATCGTCCCGAAGCTTCATCTAAATCATTGCAAGGCTTCACCTGGCGTTGTCAACTTCTCTTTCTTTTATCATCCTTTTATTACCGGAGTTCTTCATGGAGGATCTACATGGTGGTTCGTCAAGGATTCTTTTCATTCTTCAATTATTCTTCAAGATTTTTCTCGGAGTTAAGATCCGCCAAGCTATACTCTAAAATAAACATGGTGTTCAACACATGTTTTGTTTTGTGGAGTCCAAGCATTCTTCTTCTTGCATTCTGAAGTACAATTCGTTCTACCTTATCATTTGAGGTGGTGTTATGTCATTCCTGACAATTTGAGTTCGTGTTTCATGATTCACATGTTGTCAAGAATGAGATATTTTAAATCCACCAATCTCTTCGTTGGAGTTATCTTGTGTCTTGTTTCACCTAAAGCCTTCACTAAGGAATGTTGCTATTATGGTGCTTATCAATGATCCAAGTTTTCTCCTATCCTCTTGGTGAAAGAAGTTTTTCATCGCCTTGGTGCTCTCACTCAAATCAATGGCTTCCTTTAGTGGCCGTTTGTCACCTCATAATGTTGAGATGTTTCCATAAGCCCACTACAAGCTTATTCTTTTTGTTGTTGGTTTTCCAACAACTCCGTTCAATCCCTCTTGTCAGGATGCTTTTCAAATTCAATTGTGGTAGAAGTTGTCTTTTTCTTCTCCGTTTTTTTTCTTTCCAACGATCTAGCTTCTACTATTTGTTCCGTACGCGTTGTGTTGTTGCCCACTTCAACCAATCATCTCGTTTTCTCAAGATCATGTTCTTTCCTTGCTTATCTATTTAACCGGAGTGTTGTGTCATCCCTTCAATTTCTTTTCATCTTATCAAGTTTTCTTCTCTTTTCTACGGAAGTGCTGTCCAAATTCTATCATTCTTGTTCCTTGGCTATCTCATTATACCGGTGTGGTCATATTCTTTTGGTTTTTTGTAGCTCTTATTTCCAAGTCTTTCAACCTACAAGGTTCTCGTAATGTTCCTTGTTCCTCTTTGCTAACAGAGTGTTTGCAATCTCGTTCATCTCCATTGTATTCTTTCTTTCAGTTTGTTCAACCTCTCAAGGTTCGTGGTTTTACTCGTTTGTCAAAGAAGAAACTTTGTTTTACCTCTTCCCCTTCCGCTTCTCTCTAGTGCCATCCTAGATCTCGGGACGAGATCTCTTGTAACTGGAGGAGTGTTGTGACGCCCCAAGACCGACGCTCCAGATGTCTTCCTTGTTTTGCGTGTTAGCTGTGTTATTTATTTGTTTGTTGCATTCATCATCGCATCATTCGCATTGCATCGGCACTCCATTGCCGTCATGTTTTCAAAACTTGCACTCGTCCGTAGTTGTCGTGTCCCCCCTTGCTTTCGTTGTCCATTCCGAGACCAACCTTGGTCTTCGTTTTCCCTCTTGCCTAAACCGGAGTCTCTTTACACAGTGCATCGACCCCTCACACATGTCCGAAACATCCCCGAACCCGAACCGGACTATCGTTACCGTTGGATTCGGATCATCCCCAAACGTCTATAAAATATCTCTATTTTCTTAATTGGACTTTCTAACCTATGTATCTCGGACCGTCTGACTTTAATCGGATGATCCAAAAACTCCCTCCTTTCCGTATATATAGAGCAGCCCCCAACCAAATCAGACAAACCCTAAATTCGAGGAGGTTTGTCCCTTGCCGCCGCCAGTCCACCAAATTCCCCTCGGGATCTCCCCTGCCCGATCGACCCAACCAGCCTCCTTCCCGATCCACCCCTCGTCGAGCCTTTGTGCAGCAGCCGCCACCCCCTCTCTTCCCGAGGCCCGAGCAGGAACGCTCGGCCTCGTCTTCTCGCGCAGCCAGCCGGCTCGACGGCGACCTCCAGGACCACCGCCGCGCCCTGCTTCTTCCTCCTCCTCGAGGAGATGCCCCTCGCCTCGAGCACCAACGCTCCAAGGCCGTTTTCTGCAGTTTCGTCGCTAGAGCTCCTCACCACCAGCAGGTTGCCGCACCTCTCCTACGTCACCTCCTTCCTATCGATCTCTCTCACCTGACCCCCCCTCTGCCTCTCTGTTCGAGCAGGATCCCCACGACGTCGCCATGGATGGCTGCAGCCCGAGCTCGCATTCGTCACCGCAACAGAGCCACCACCGCGTCTCCACGGATCCGTCGGGTCTCGGCCATCCCCGTCGTTGCCAGACCTCCTCAGCTCGCCGGAGCCCCAAGACCTCGCGCCAAGTCACTCTGCAGGAGCCGCGCTTGTCCGCTGCTGCTCCTCTTCATCGAGCAGCCCAAGTCCCAGCAAGCCGTCGCCCCGCCAAGTCCCTCGCCCCGCCTCTGCTTCCATGCTCCAGATTGAACACCAAGCCGCCTCCCTACCCTCAAGCCGCTGCCAAGTCCCGCTGCCGTGGCCTCCTGCATCGCCGGGGTCCTCTGCATCGAAGCAGTTGCCCCTGTATCGCTAGCGCGTTGACCGCGCCCTGCCTCTCGACTCGCCAGGGCCCAGCGCGCCTCCTCACCCAGCCGGCCTGCCCGGCCTCCTCCCCACCGAACTAGGCCTGGCCCAGCTAGGTGAGCTCCAGCCCCGCCTCTCTGTTAACCCAGTGCCCAGTAGATTCGGCCTGTGTAGGTTTTTTTCCCAGATCTGCGAATTTAGCATTATCCAGAGACTGCAATTTTTCAGAAAACCCTCTTTGTTCATGCATTTAATAACTTCACAACCATGCATCGGATTAAAAGAATTTAAACATGTAAAATGCCTAGAATTTGATCTAGTTTCATAATATGCCACATTCATCCATGTTAAAAATGTTTAACATGCTGTTTCTGTTTATTTTGCATAATGCCATGTTAAAATGATTTATTTCATAACTAATTAACCGTAGCTCCGAATTTAATAAACTTTATATGTAAATGGGGTAGAAAAGTGCATAGATTAACTTGGTGCACCTTGTTTTACTGTTTAACAACAATAAAATATGGTTTTAGGCAGAACAGTACCATATCCAAAATATGCATGTGGGGATTTTCCGGAATTGTTGTTTGTTGTTCTGGCCTCATTTAAACTTGCCTAAATAGTTAGTTACTTATGCTTCACCCCTTGCCGTGTTTAATAACATTTAATATTGTTGGGTACATAACCGAGAGAAAACTAAGTAATTGATGTCGTGTCTCGTCAATATGCAACTCGTTGCATATTGAGCTCCACTTAACTTGTAGTTTTGTTTGTGCACTTTGCTTTGCCATGCCTATTTAAACCGGACATGCATCATACTTGACTGTGCATCATGCCATGTTTATGTGATGGTTGTTTACCATGATGTTTGCTTCTTTCCGGTTGCGCTTCTCCTTGGTAGTTCCGGTAACGTTGCGATTGTGAGGATCCGATCGACTACGTTGGTTCGTCTACTTCATGGACTCGTTCTTCTTCCTTGCGGGATCTCAGGCAAGATGACCATACCCTCGAAATCACTTCTATCTTTGCTTGCTAGTTGCTCGCTCTATTGCTATGCCACGCTACCTACCACTTGCTATATCATGCCTCCCATATTGCCATGTCAAGCCTCTAACCATCCTTTCCTAGCAAACCGTTGTTTGGCTAAGTTACCGCTTTTGCTCAGCCCCTCTTATAGCGTTGCTAGTTGCAGCGGAAGATGAAGTTGTTCCATGTTGAAACATGGATATCATGAACTGTGTTGGGATATCACAATATCTCTTATTTTAATTAATGCATCTATATACTTGGTAAAGGGTGGAAGGCTCGGCCTTATGCCTGGTGTTTTATTCCACTCTTGCCGCCCTAGTTTCTGTCATACCGGTGTTATGTTCCTTGATTTTGCATTCCTTACGCGGTTGGGTGTTATGTGAACCCCTTGACAGTTCGCTTTGAATAAAACTCCTCCAGCAAGGCCCAACCTTGGTTTTACATTTGCCTAACAACCTATTACCCTTCCCTTGGGTCGGCCAACCCGAGGGTCATCTTTATTTTAACCCCCCCGGGCCAATGCTTCTCTAAGTGTTGGTCCGAAACGAGCAGACTGCGGGGCCACGTCGGGGAAACTTGAGGGCTGGTTTTACTCGTAGGATGTCTCATCCGGTGTTGCCCTGAGAACGAGATATGTGCAGCTCCTATCGGGATTGTCGGCACATCGGGCGGCTTTGCTGGTCATGTTTTACCATTATCGAAACGTCTTGTAACCAGGATTCCGAGCCTGATCGGATCTTCCCGGGAGAAGGAATATCCTTCGTTGACCGTGAGAGCTTGTGATGGGCTAAGTTGGGACACCCCTGCAGGGTATAAACTTTCGAGAGCCATGCCCGCGGTTATGTGGCAGATGGGAATTTGTTAATATCCGGTTGTAGAGAACTTGACACTTGACTTAATTAAAATACATCAACAGCGTGTGTAACCATGATGGTCTCTTTTCGGCGGAGTTCGGGAAGTGAACACGGTTTGGGTTATGTTTGAACGTAAGTAGTTTCAGGATCACTTCTAGCTTCTCGACCGTTGCGTTGCTTCTCTTCTCGCTCTTATTTGCGTATGTTAGCCACCATATATTCTTAGTGCTTGCTGCAGCTCCACCTCATTACCGCATCCTACCCATAAGCTTAAATAGTCTTGATCTCGCGGGTTTGAGATTGCTGAGTCCTCGTGACTCACAGATTCTACCAAAACAGTTGCAGGTGCCGATGATACCAGTGCAGATGATGCAATCGAGCTCAAGTGGGAGTTTGACGAGGACCTTGGTCGTTACTATGTTTCGTTTCCTGATGATCAGTAGTGGAGCCCAGTTGGGACGATCGGGGACCTAGGATTTGGGGTTATCTTCTTTTTATCTGGATTTGACCGTAGTTGGTCTATGTGTGTATCTTGAATGATGTATGAATTTATTTACGTATTGTGTGAAGTGGCGATTGTAAGCCAACTCTTTATCCCATTCTTGTTCATTACATGGGATTGTGTGAAGATGACCCTTCTTGCGACAAAACCTACAATGCGGTTATGCCTCTAAGTCGTGCCTCGACACGTGAAAGATATAGACGCATCGTGGGTGTTACAGGCCGCTTTCAGCGACGAGGAGTGGTTACCCAGGGACAAGCCCCTGGCGAAGTCGTAAGTATCCGGATACCATAATAGTTCTTGGTATGTTTTATTTTATTGCTTCTTATCATGCCAAACATGATCATGCAGCCCATCCAAAGCCCATATCGACGTATCCTCTTCGGATGAGTTTTTGGGCCAATCGGAGATGAACAACGATTCACTCCCGACCGCCTCCTCCCCCCCGCCCTACGGACGATGTCGAGGTGTTGCCTCAAAGGGCACTGAACCAAGGGGAGACAGTTCCGGAGGTGCCCCAAGGCGACATTCCAGACACTGGGCGCAGGAGGGGCAAGACTCCCATGGGCTCTAATGCCAGGGGCAGCAAGTCTAGCCCCCAGCTGAATACTGCACCGGAACCTCCAGTGGTTCCGGATTCTGTCACGCGACCCCTCACAAAGGGGGGCAAGCCGTCTGTGCCGATGGCCTCTGTCCATCCAGAGGCATCGGACAATTTGCTGGAAGCGCTTCGCGGCGCTTCCATTGACGAAGAGCACCGCACTATCATGAGTGTTGTGGTCAAGAAGGTTCGGTCCGCCAAAAGCGGACTGACTGAAGCCTGTGCCAGCCTCCTAACAGGCTTTGAGGTAAGTAATCAAATTATGAGAAAATGTTACATCATAGACAGTAGCCCCTGATGCTCTGTTTGGTGTTCGCAAAGAAAGGCCGAACAGAGGATCAAATAATAATCACAGGAGTCTAATCAGAATATGTCTATGTGAATAAGCAGGCTTCGCTGCTGGCCGCTGCCGCTCGCACGGCGGAGGTCTCCGCACTGAAGCGGGACCTTGAGCGGTCCGAGGAAGAGCTCGGCCTTACCAAGAGGCAGCTTGAAGAGAACAAAGGTAAGTAATACCCCGTCTATTTATTGATAAAGAAAAAGGAATGTGGTTGTTAGATCACAGGATCGTCATGAATTTTGCTAGGGGCCACGACCGAAGTGGCAGCCCTGAAGAAGGCGCTGTCCGAGGGCGAAGGCAAAGCGGCCAAGGAGCGCGCCGAGCGCGAGAAGCAAGAGGCCCGAGTCGGCGAGGTTCAGCAAGAGCTCCAGGAGTTTGTCAAGAAGTACGAGTCCTTGGAGCGTGACTCTAAGACGCAAGGGTCCGAGCTTGCGAAGGCCCTTGAGAATGCACAAAATGCCAAGGCCGAAGCCCAAAAGGCCCTCCAAGAAATTGAGGCGGTCAAGAAGATAGCGGCGGGTAAGGCATTTATTATGCAAGGCAAGCATGTGAAGGAAACTTTCCTTTTACTTACCCGAATTCGGAGCTCTCCAGGAGCGTTCGCAGATCTACCCAGCAGTGTGTCGGATGCCGCGGAGTTCTACCGGGGCGAGGAAGGGAGCTTGACGAAGAAGTTGTTCTGGTCTCAGTATACTGGGACCGAACATCCGATGCCCTTGAGCGACCAGTTGAAACAACTGGTCGAGCTTCACAAGGCAGCCGAACTGGCAATGAAGGGTCTCATAGTCCGGATGTGGCCTGGCGAGCCCCTACCTGGCAGCTATTTCGGCCTGGTAAGGCGGCTTGTGAACGCCTGCCCACGGTTTGAAGTCATAAAGCGGTCCGTCTGCATTGAGGGTGCGCGCAGGGCTTTTGCCCGGGCGAAAGTGCACTGGGCGAAGATGGACGCCGAAAAGCTGGTGAAGGAGGGGCCGTCGGAGGCCAAGGAGCATCGCCACCCCGAAAAGTATTATGACAGTGTCCTGAAGGGTGCTCGCCTTGTGGCAGAGGAATGTGCTAAGGATGTAATATTTGAATGAATGTACTCATGTGATCCTGTGATATGAAACGAGTCCATGTGCGCTATGTAACGCTTGTTAATTTAAAATATTACCCTTTGTGTGGCCGTTTATAAAATTTGAGAGTTGGCCAGTCGTTGGCTTCTGCCCCCATGTAACTAGTACTGAGGTGTTCGGGATAAACCTGATCACTCTTTATCCCAGTTTTGGGTCCTTCGAAGGAGGAGTTCAGCACAACCACCCAGGAAATCGGACTATAAAGCTTTATCACTCTCACTTAGCCATAGAAGTCTACAATTTTAAATTTTGGCGAAGCCCATAGTATTTGGAAGGCCGAACTTGGGGCGCTATGTACGCCTAAATCGGACAAGGCCGACTCCTCGCCCGAAGCGGAAAAAATCGTTAAGGATTTGAGACCTCTCGAACAGCGACCAGCTCTTGCCTCATCATGACAGTCAGTTTTCGGCTTTCTCTACTGAGGTGTTCGTCCAGAATAACTGGGACACAATTGCAGTAATTCTCCCAGCGCTACCTTAGCCGATATAGCGGAATGTAAGGTACCAAAACATGGGAGCCGGGCGAACACAACTATTGACCCAAGACATGATTCGGAGCTGATGCATATAATGCTATAAGTTCGGGGTGCCGCACTGTCGAAAGTGTTCGGACTTTTCTTGCCATGTTATGGGGTACACTGAAGCCCCTGGCGCACTGGACGTATCAGAATGTACAGGTGCAATTTGTCATAAATAAGCAAACAGGAAAAAAGATAAAGGAGTGCAATAATGAGCTAATGTTGTACATTGTTATTTAAATGATACGTCAAAGCGTATGCGTACATGTAGTGAAATAAGTAAAAAAATAGGACTATTTGACATGTCCTATCCAAGGGCAAACTGCGTGCGGGTATGCAAAACAGGTATATCGATCGTTATCAGAGACCACCTGTGGATTCCCTTGTACGTCAAAGCTTCTTGCTTCCTTGGTGTTTCCTTCCCGTGACGGGTCCGATAATCAGACGATCGGAGAGGGCCTTCATATAATAGGGGCCTGAAAGGAAGAAAATGTTAAAGGTATACAGGTCCTGAGGCGGTTGAGCCGCATTGTGGGCCGTGCCATGGCCGTGCCTCCGCCTATGCCCATGGTATCTTGAGTGTGTAATGATGTACGTGCGGCGCAAATTTCGCCGCTTGACTGGGACTAGGACGGAGGCCTAATTGCTAGGCGAGCTCTAAACGTGCCTGGTGATCCTCTTGCAGGGTACTCCGGACTCGCTTGAAGGTGTCCGGGGTCTTTTTCGCTGAATTGGCGGTTTGCCTCATAAGGCTGCTTTGCGCTTCTGCTGCGAGGGCCGCAGTGTGCTCCTCCGTGCGGAGCAAGCATTCCGTGTTTCCATTAACTGTTATAACCCCGCGAGGTCCTGGCATTTTGAGCTTAAGGTATGCATAATGCGGTACAGCATTGAATCTGGCAAATGCGGTTCGCCCGAGCAGTGCGTGATAGCCACTGCGGAAGGGGTTGATATCGAAGATTAACTCCTCGCTTTGGAAGTTGTCCGGAGATCCGAAGACCACTTCCAGTGTGATTGAGCCCGTGCAACAGGCCTCTACACCTGGCATGACACCTTTAAAGGTGGTTTTGGTGGGTTTGATCCTCGAGGGGTCTATACCCATTTTGCACACTGTATCCTGATAGAGCAGGTTCAGGCTGCTGCCACCGTCCATAAGGACTCGAGAGAGGTGAAATCCGTCAATGATGGGGTCAAGGACCAATGCGGCGGAACCGCCATGATGGATACCGGTGGGGTGGTCCCTGCGATCGAAGGTGATCAGACAAGAAGACCATGGGTTGAACTTTGGGGCGACTGGCTCCATCGCATAGACGTCCCTCAGTGCACGCTTCCGTTCCTGCTTGGGGATATGGGTTGCGTATATCATGTTTACCGTTTTCACTTGGGGAGGAAATTTCTTCTGTCCTCCTGTGTTCGGCAGCCGGGGCTCCTCGTCGTCGTTGCTATGCAGCCCCTTTTCCTTGTTTTCGGCATTCAACTTGTTGGCCTGTTTGAACACCCAGCATTCTCTGCTGGTGTGGTTGGCTAGTTTATCGGGGGTGCCATGAATTTGACACGAGCGATCGATTATGCGGTCCAAGCTGGACGGGCCCGGATTGCTTCTTTTGAACGGCTTTTTCCGCTGACAGGATTTAGAGCCACTGAATCCGGCATTAACTGCCGTGTCTTCGGCGTTGTCGCTGTTGTTGCGGCGCTTGTGTCTGTTGCGCCGTGGCCTACCATTGCTATCTTTGGCATCTGAATTGCCAGGATTTCTTGATGTGTTGTTGCTGCGAGCCAGCCAGCTGTCCTCGCCCGCACAAAAGCGGGTCATGAGTGTCGTGAGGGCTGCCATGGACTTCGGCTTTTCTTGGCCGAGGTGTCGGGTGAGCCACTCGCCGCGAATGTTATGCTTGAATGCCGCTAAGGCCTCAGCATCCGGACAGTCAACAATTTGGTTCTTATAGTTAGGAACCGAGTCCAGAATTTCCTGGCTGATTCCCCTGGCTGTTGGGTTATGTGACTCAAGTCATCGGCATCCGGTGGTCGCACATAAGTGCCCTGGAAGTTGTCAAGGAATGCGTCCTCCAAATTCTCCCAACTGCCAATGGAGTTTGCCGGCGGGCTATTGAGCCAATGCCGAGCAAGTCCTTTGAGTTTTAATGGGAGGTACTTGATGGCATGTAGATCATCACCGCGGCCATGTGGATGTGGAGGAGGAAATCTTCAATCCATACCGCGGGGTATGTTGTACCATCATATGATTCAATGTCCATAGGTTTAAAACCTTCTGGGAATTCGTGATCCATTACTTCATCAGTGAAGCATAGAGGGTGTGCGGCGCCTCTGTGCCGGGCTATATCACGACGCAGTTCATACGAGTCTTGTCTGCTGTATTCGGCCCGGCCGGATTTGCTTTTAGTATATCCGGCGTGACGGTCATTGTCATGCGTTGGGGCGCGCCCCCATGATCCGTAGATCAATCTTGCATGTCCTGCTTTGTTTTCCAATACGTCTCGTAGGTCCTGCGTGTTACCCCGGGCCTTGGTCTGGCGACGGGGTGCGGGCTGGACTTTGGCCTGATATGCCGCTTTGTCTCGGCCACGAGGTGGCCAGTCAGCCGCATCATACGCTGGAAGCGTAGGCTTTAATGCTTCCTCCTCGAGTTGGGGTAGCACCCTACGCTTTGGGTAACTTTTGGTTGGGCGTTCGAGTTCGTATTCCTCGGCCGCCAGGACCTCAGTCCATCTATCTGCTAGCAGATCTTGGTCAGCTTGAAGCTGCTGTTGCTTTTTCTTCAGGCTTTTTGCTGTGGCTATGAGCCGGCACTTGAAGCGCTCCTGTTCGACAGGATCCTCAGGCACGATAAATTCTTCGCCGCCGAGGCTCACCTCATCTTCGGAGAGAGGCGTGTAATTGTCATCCTCTGATTCTCCGTCTGCTGCCTGTTCCTTAGGGTTAGCTTGCCCATCCTCCCTCTCGGGGCCTGGCTGGAGGGGATTGTCTTCGTCTTCGGCACTATCTGCAGTGTTATTGTTTCTTGGGCCGGTATCGCTGCTTTTGCTATGGCGGGGCTTAGAGCAGCGCCAATGACACCGGTGCTTAGATTGCTTCTCAAGGGGATTATCCTCCGTTGCCTTATTGCCATCGCTTTATTTGGGGGTGTCCACCATGTATATATCATATGATGAGGTGGCAGTCCAGCGCCCTGTGGGCGATGGTTCCTGTTCTTCTCCTACATCGTCGTCCATACCGTCGATGCCTTCGGAGCCGAAATCAAGCATGTTGGTTAAGTCGTCGACAGTGGCTATTAAGTGGGTGGTGGGTGGGGAACGAATTTCTTCGTCGTCCGCTTCCCACTCAAGCCGGACATAGCTCAGCCAAGGGCCTCCTGACAAGGAGAGAGACCTTAATGAATTTAGCATATCGCCAAGGAGCGAGTGCTGAAAGATATCCGCGGAGGAAAACTCCATGATCGGTGCCCAATCAGATTCGATAGGCACTAACGCAGGCGGTTCGGAGCCCGTGGCCGGGGACGAATCCAAGAGTCCGGCAACACAGGTCTCGTAGGAGGTGAAGTCGGTATTCGGCTCTATCGCCACTGAGTGTGCAGACTCCGTGGCGGGTTCCATCCACCCGTCCTCGGACGGCGTAATCTGCTCCGGATTGAGGGCTGGAGTAGCCACAGGTGCGATCTTCTAAACACTGTCCGATGGCAGAGCTAAATCATGCTCGTCGTGACTGTGCGGCGCACCTGACACAGGCTCGAATCCGTCGAAGATCAAGTCTCCGCGGATGTCAGCAGTATAGTTTAAGTTTCCAAACCTGACCTGACGGCCAGGGGCATAGCTCTCGATCTGCTCCAGATGGCCAAGCGAGTTGGCCCGCAGTGCGAAGCCGCCGAATACGAAGATCTGTCCGGGGAGAAAAACCTCACCCTGGATCGCATCGTTGCCGATGATCGAAGGAGCCATTAAGCCTTATGGTGACGGCGCAGTGGAACTCTCAATGAAAGCACCAATGTCGGTGTCAAAATCGACAGATCTCGGGTAGGGGGTCCCAAACTATGCGTCAAAGGCAGATGGTAACAGGAGGCGGGGACACAATGTCTACCCAGGTTCGGGCCCTCTTGATGGAGGTAATACCCTACTTCCTGCTGGATTGATCTTGATGATATGAGTATTACAAGAGTTGATCTACCACGAGATCGTAGAGGCTAAACCCTAGAAGCTAGCCTATGATTATGATTGTTGTTGTCCTACGGACTAAACCCTCCGGTTTATATAGACACCGGAGGGGGATAGGGTTACACAGAGTCGGTTACAAGGGAGGAGATCTACATATCCGAACTTCCAAGCTTGCCTTCCACGCAAAGGAGAGTCCCATCTGGACACGGGACGAAGTCTTCAATCTTGTATCTTCATAGTCCAACAGTCCAGCCAAAGTATATAGTCCGGCAGTCCGAGGACCCCCTATTCCAGGACTCCCTCAGGGGGGGAGTGCTTGCGCTTATGATGGAGTGAGGGATTATGGTACTTATTAGGGGGGTGCGTGTCACATAGAGAGAGAACAAGGGCGGAGAGTGTTGGATGGGTCTATATGTATAGCGCGAGCGAGACATGTGCATGTGTGAACCAGGGAGATATAAAGTTTAAGAGAGATTGAGGAGCCCCGATAAGGCTGAGTGGTGCGTTAGATAGCTGAGAGGGGGAAAGAGATATTCCATCCGCTCGATAATGCAGTGCATGTAACTTTTTTAGAAGTCAAACTTTGGAAACTTTGATCAGGTTTACACAAATGTTATTTATATCTTCAATACCAAAGATACATCATACGAAACTACATCTCATGGTGAATCTAATGGTATATGTTTGCCGTTCCAGATGTAATTGTTTTTCTCCATGTACATGGTCAAATTTTGTGATGTTTGACTTCTCAATAAATCAATATGCTATGGACCGAGGAGAGTGCCTAAGTCAAGAGGGATCAAGTGCGTGTGAAGGAGAATGAGTAAGTGTGCAAAAAGAGTATGTGTGTGAAAGAGAAAGTGACAACAAATGATAAATTAGAGAGAGTGTGTGTTTTTTCGTTTCTTAGGCGAACATATCACGCATGCATCTACTAGATAGAAAAGCGAGGTGAGGAGATACATGAAGATAGGTAGTGTGTGATTGTTTGCAACGGAGAGAGACACCCCTATAGCACATGTCCAATAGAGGTCTGGCCAACAAGGAACAAAGGTCGAGAGGGACACATGGAGAACATGGACGCATGGGCAGGGCGAGAGGGTGTGTTTCTGATAGAGAGACCCCCTCGAGATCGTGAGGGGACTATATGGGTGGGAGATCGAGGGAGGTGCGTGCGCGATAGAAAGACGCCCCGAGAGAAATCGAGATAGACCATGCACATGTTTGTGATGGAGACTAAGATTAGCTAGGCATATACATATAGGGGGGACTGTGTGTGCCTAAAATTGAGTGAGAGACCATCATACTTGGCTAGCTAGGCATGAGATTGTGTGTGTGTGTGTGTGCGTGTGAGATGGAGAGAGAACGAGGGAGAGAGATAGAGTTTTAGATGGGCCTATCGAGTGCGAGTGAGATATGCATGTGTATGTGTGACCCAGGTAGATGGAGAGTTTGAGAGAGAGGGGGAAGAGCTCCGAGATGACAGAGTGGTGCGTGAGAGAGTTACGGGCAACGATCCAAGGAATTTGTGTGCGTACGATGAGTGCACCCAAGATATCTAGCTTGGACTAGAGAATCATACATAGTGTGCGAGAGAGACCTATAGATGGAGTATATATGCATGCGAACTAGAAAGCCCCCCCACCCACGCACACACACAAAGAGAGAGAGAAAGATGGAGAGAAAGAGAGAGGACCAACAAGGTTTGTGTGTTGGATGTGTGCGACAGAATTGAAGATTGTCGGCGAGAGAGAGAGAGAGCAGGAGTCCGGGAGAGGGGGAGGTCGCGTTTTATGCATTAAAGACTGATATAAACCATGTTTCAATATAAACTTGTATTCAAATATTTAAATTGGAGAACATGTTGTCTGAAATCCACACATGAACGGATATATGCGTATATCAAACAAGTTCATGAATTTGACTTTCAACATGTTCATGGAGTACTATAATACTGTACAACATGCTATTAGATTGAGGTGTTCAATTTTGGATTTAGTTCACTATTTTGACCTGGTGAATGAGCTATTTCATTGAATCGAGACATTTCATTTTGGGTTTGATTCCCATTTTTGAGTGGGTCAACTATTTGTCATATAGTAAATCGCTAGCAACGAGCATGTAAAAACACATTACTCCCAAGCATCATCTCTCCATCTAAAAAAGAAGTGGCAAGCTAATATTTCTAAATTTGATTCGAATCGACTTTTTTTAGCTTGATTTGAATCGACTTGGTAAGGTAGACGTGGATGCTCGTTCTCCCAAATTTTGAACGAACCGTTAAACATCCTCTCCTCGGTGGAATTCGCCCGAGCAAATAAATGGGAGACGCAAAATTACCGTCCTATGTGGGAGACGCATTAATTGGCCCATTGTGCATCGAGGGTAGGTTCGTAACTTCATCCAAGCGCGCCTTCTCCTCGGCCGAAATGACTTGTGGCGAATAATTCATAAACCATGGTCGGCAAAACACGCTCTCCTCGCCCGAAATAGCTCGCGGCCACTATTTCAAAACACGCTCTCCTCGCCCGAAATCGCTCGCGTCCACTATATTTCAAATCACGCCCTCCTCGCCTGAAATCGCTCCCGCCCACTATTTGGGGAGAAGCAAAGTTACTCTACTATCCCCGACCCTCAGTACACAGACCCAAGCCGAGAAGCCTAAAGGCAGGGGTACTACTGTAACTCCCCCTCACATTTCAGACAAATGCGTCCGTAAAACATGGTTCCACTCCCCTCCCAATCCCCCCCCCATTCATACCTCGTGGGCGCCAAATCACCTTCTCCCCGAAGGCTCCCTTCTCTCGAGCCGCGAAACCTCAGCCCCTCCTCCATGGCGCCCCCACCGCACCAATTTCACAGCGGCCCTCCTCCCTAATGCCGGAGACGTTGTCCATTTGCCGTCGTGCATTGGGCCATGTGCCTCTTACTCTGTGCTGCTGGAGCTGCCTCGACGACGGCCGCGTGAACCGTACCGGAGCCGGTTCACCCCCGCCATTGTTCACGGCGCCGGAGCGGCTCCAACTTCGAATCCATCCAGAGTCCCGGCGCTGCTTCCCCGTAGCCGTCGACCGTCGACATTGCTGTTTCCCTGCCGCCGGTGGCCACCACAACCGCACCGGCCTCACCGACTCGGCAGCAGGACCTGCCTACTTCACCATGCCGCTAGATAGGTCGCACCCTCATCTCAAATCACTTTATTTAGGAGTCAGTTGTCTGAATTTTTGTTCTGGGCCAATCGATTCCCAATGGGAAGCAGCACCCCTCGAGGCGGAGGAGCTCCTAGGCTGCCGGTTGGCTGGTGTCTAACGTAAGGGTGCGAGGCCGCAAGTTCGCCGCGGAAGCAGCACTTAGATGGCTATCTTAGAGTTGTGTGGGTTCAAGGTACTGCCGCCGCCGGATCTGGATGATGGGGAGTCTTTATGGATTGGCCCAGGGGCGGCGCAACCACGACAGTGCGGTGGGGCGGCGAGCGGGGTTTTGGCCGGGGCCACGGACGGCGGAGGCAAGCTGCTCTGCCGTTGGTCGCTGGCTCTTCGGGGAAGATTCCTAACAGTGTCAGCCGGGAGGCACAAGACGGCCATCAAGCCATCTGGCGTAGATCGGACAGTACCAAAATAAAATAAAATCGTGTGACCCCAATTTAGTCTCAGTCAACAGACCTGTGACCACTCTCGTACCTTGCTGTTGATCTCTTAGTGTATTTCTTCAGATCAAAGATATGTGTCGTTCTTAACATTATGTGTTATCTGCATCTTCAGCCACACCGTCTTCCGACTCACCGCAGCTGCTCCAACAAGGGAAGGATACACCAGAAGGGAGCTATAGTCCCCACTCAACAGTTCCCTGCATTGAATGCGCGTGCCCGACATGCAGAACCACAACAACTGCAGGGTCGTCGACAAGTCAGCACATGATGCTCACTCCTATGGATGGCGGCCAGATAGGTTGTACCCTCATCTTACTTGTGTGAAACATTTATAGCTTTGTTATTCATCTAAGCATGGAAAATAGATTATCACATTTCACTGTATATTCATGCTGATCTCTTACGGGTCTTGTTCAGGAGTTAACGTTGTTCCATAGTTCAGCTAAGATACTTGTTCTTTAGGTAACACTGTTCCATAGTTATCATCCATCAGCCAATGCTATCCCACAGGCTGGTGATTATAGTATTATACCACTTCTAGTATTACCTATGTTGTTCTTTAATACTTTTGTGTGCCATCTAGTTAATCTCGAGTACAAACGGTACATATTCTGTAGCTTTCATCTCTGTTCTCCCTTTAGTTTTGGAGACCTATTGCTGCTAGTTAACCCCAGTCCTACTATTTATGTCGTCTCCTACGGGCACTCATTACATAAATCTAACTACTAGTTGTCTTCCATGCATGTCAGATATAATTGCACACACTGATATATCCACAAGAACCTCACGGAGCAATGTAAAGGCCCATAAACTTGATGTCAATGATACCCAATATGATGGAACATGTAAAGGCAGTTCTTCAGAAGACTTGCAGAAAGATGTTGAATCCTCTTCACCCCACAAGGTCCTTGCTCTATCGCAATGCCATCTCCTTAATTTGGACATCATGCTTCTGAATATCTTATGCATTGTTATTCATCAGTATGTACTTCATCTATCTACCAAACCATGTTTTTTTACATTGAAGTGCTGTTCTAGTGCTCTGTTGCAATGTCATCTTAGTTTCCCAATCATACACGTGTATGTTACCTTAGTTTTTTCTGTATGTATTCCGCTAGCATACAATTTTACATTCAAGTAGTACTTTTTTTACTGTGTTTTCCTGTCGTATCCCTAGCTCTTACACCATACTCCCTCCGTCCGGATTACATGTTGCCGAAATGGATAAAAAAGGATGTATCTAGAACTGAAATACGCCTAGACCCATCCCTTTTTTCCGGATGGAGGGAGTACATGTCAATATGTCATGCCTTTCTATTCTTCAGTACCTATTCCATCTCTCTGTTGTACCATGTTTTATAATTGAAGCACCATTCTTCTATACAAGGCATGCAAGGGGAAGACGACTATGTTAGAATCTGAAGGGTTACAAACCAGGTCTTTGCAAAATATCCAAGCGCCAGGAGATAATAAACCAACTCCAGTTTTTATAGATACTGCTCCAGCACAGAGAAACCCAACTCCTACTGATAATAAGCAGATTCCAGTGGCCAAAGAACTAGTCCGCTCCAGTCCAGCAAAAATATGTCAACTCCATTATAAGAAGCGTCTGCATATCCTTGCATCATGAAATTTTATAGCATGCTGATCATATTTTATACATGTTTCTTACCCATCTCTCTTTTAGGAAATAAGCTTAACAGTAGAAGAATTTCTGGACTGGTATCGTCTGTGAGGAAAGATTCTTGAAGGAATTCTCTGTACTCCAATGCAGATGTAAGTACATGTTGTATATCACTATATTTTTACATCAGCATGTATTTTGTTAATCGGCGTGAATCCAACCTTTATCTGATCTAAATTTAGTTGTAGCAAAATGTATGATTAAAGGCCATAATGTTGATTTTTGTAAGGAAAACTTCCTGGTAGTTTTGCATCCTGAGCTGCATGAGTGTACTATCTCATATCAGTGGGTTTGATTACTTTGGTTCTACAGTGGGTTTTCAGTGTTTTTTTACTGTGTTGTCCTGTCGTATCCCTAGCTCTTACATCATACTCCCTCCGTCCGGATTACATGTCGCAGAAATGGATAAAACTGGATGTATCTAGAACTGAAATACGCCTAGACCCATGCATTTATTTCCGGATGGAGGGAATACATGTCAATATGTCATGCCTTTCTATTCTTCAGTACCTATTCCATCTCTGCTGTAGCATGTTTTATAATTGAAGCACCATTCTTCTATATAAGGCATGCAAGGGGAAGACGGCTATGTTAGAATCTGAAGGGTTACAAACCAGGTCTTTGCAAAAGATCCAAACGCCAGGAGATAATAAACCAACTCCATTTTTTATAGATACTGCTCCAGCACAGAGAAACCCAACTCCCACTGATAATAAGCAGATTCCAGTGGCCAAAGAACTAGTCTGCTCCAGTCCAGCAAAAGAATGTCAACTCCATTCTAAGAAGTGTGTGCGTATCCTCGCATCATGAAATTTTATAGCATTCTTATCATATTTTCTACATGTTTCTTACCCATCCCTCTTTTAGAAAATAAGGTTAAATGATAGAAGATTTCCTTCATTGGCATTGTATTCGAGGAAAATATCTTGCGGGAATTCTTTGTGCTCCAATGCTGATGTAAGTACCTGTTGTATATCACTATATTTTTACATCAGCATGTATTTTGTTAATCGGCGTGAATCCAACCTTTGTCTGATCTAAAATTTGTTGTAGCAATATGTTATAGGCGCCAATGTTGATTTTTGTAAAGAAAATTGCCTGGTAGTTTTGCATACTAAGCTGCATGAGTGTACTATCTCATATCATGCACATTACTGAATTGTAGTGCCGCTCTGGTTGCCCATTCATTCATTGTGTCAATGTTGCTTTCGTATTACCTTACCTGGCTGATGATAGCTGTGCCATATTGTGTTAATTTGGTGTTGGCTAGTTGCCCAAACGTTCGTTGTGCCAATGTTGCTTTCCTATTATCTGACTTGGCTAATGATAGCAATGCTAGTGTCTTAATTTGGTGCAGGCTGCTGAAGATAAGAAGACAAACTCTGAAAACAGCAAGGCAACCCCATTGTTTCTTTCCAATAAATCTAGGCCAGGTAATATTCCAATAACTCATGATTAATCTGTTTGGTTCCCCTCCTAATTTATGTTATGATGAAGTGGTCGAGACACTCTCCACTATCAATAATACAAGCCTGCCAAAATCGCCATCTGAATCTGTTCAGTATCCTCTGTCTCGAATGCAACGGAAAAATGTATGTTTGTGAACCAATTAATGGCTGAAGGAATGATGGAAATGGTGGAGGAATCAGAGGTGCAGAGTCATGCGACACAACAACTGATCAATGCTTTCAGAGACAGTGTAGCAAAGCAGCAATAACTTGGCCACATGCTTATGGGCGTCATCCGTGCTGAGGTTGCAGATTGTGACGTTGTAGATCATTAGGTTCTGTTCATTTATTTGCACTGGCATCAATCTTTGATTGCCCAGTGGATGTAATTTCATGTAATATATGCTGGATGTGCAACGTTTTTCCCTGTATGTCGTACCTTTTCTTGATCGGTTTTGGTCCTATGCATAATTGCTCATCGTAATGGGCTCAAATTATCTAATTTGGCCTAAAGACATGTACGAACTTTAGTGGGCCCATTAAGTTAATGGGCCGTTACCAGGTCGAAAGTTAATGGTCGGCCCTCTTAACTCCCGGGTCGTTAACAGGCTGACGTCGAAGCGGGCAACAGGTGGGCCCAATTGATTTCACAGGCCGTTACTAAGTTCGGGCTACATATGGCCCAACTATACTGTCGGCCTTTAGTAGGCCGAAAGAGACAGCGGGCTTGTACTGGACCATGTAGAGCATGGGCCGCTAAGAGGCCGAAAGTCAGGTCGTATTGTAAATGGCCCAACTGTGTTGTGGGCCTTTAGCAGGCCGAAAGAGAAACCGGGCTGGTATTGGACCATGAAGGGCATGGGCCGTTAAAAGGCCAAAACTCAGGTCCAACTACAAATGGCCCAACTCATTTATGGTCCGTTAACAGGCTGAAAGGCACACAGGGCCGGGAATTGGCCCAACACTTAAATGGGTCGCTAAAAGGCCAAAACTCAGGTCCGACTACAAATGGCCCAGCAGATATATGGGCCGTTACCAGGCTGAAAGACACACTGGGCCGGAAATTGGCCCAACACTTAAATGGGTTGCTAAAAGACTGAAACTCAGGTCTGACTACAAATGGCCCAACTGCTTTATGGGCCGTCAACAGGCTGAAAGACACACTAGGCCGGAAATTAGCCCAATATTTAAATGGGTCGCTAAAAGGCCGAAAGATGTACATCGTGAACATTGGCCCATCCACTGAATGGGCCGTTAACAGGCCGCAATCTCATCGGGCCGATATTGAGCCCAAATATATAGCGGGCTGTTAACGGGCTCGAACTGACGATGGGCTGCAATGGTGTCAAATCTTTAACGGGCCGAATTGGCACATCTCGTATGGGCCGTGGGCTTAAATGGACCTGACACAAGTAGGCCTTACATGGGCTGGCCTGCTATTTTTTACTAGGCCGGCCTTTTTCACCGAAATGGGCCACTGTTGGGCCGTGCCATGTGTCGACCTATCATAGGCGCCTCCTGTCCGATGAGTGGATGACATCTGTCCCAACGGTGAGGCAACACGTGTTTTCTCCGGCCAATGATGATTTTACACGTGGAAAATCCCCATTGGTCCGGGCTGTTAACAGGTTATCGGATCCAAAACCGGACCCCATAGCTTAACGGCATTCCGTTACGGTGGATGCCACGTGTCGGTCACCCTTGACGAAAGCACTTCTGTGACGCGTGATTTATCGTCATGGAAGTGGACACTTCCGTTATGATAATTTTGGTAATGTCATGGAACACTTCTACGACAACACAGGTATGACTATCTTGATTCTGTAATAAATTTGTCATGGATGTACATGCATGACAGAAAACGTGACCTACTATGACAAACACGTATCATCATGGAAGTGTCTTTTTTTGTAGTGTTGGATACATTAGGCATCACTCATGAGTTCTCTGCTCCATATACACCTCAGCAGAATGGCATCGTGGAGCGCAAGAACAGGACACTCATTGAGATGGCTCGGACGATGCTTGATGAGTACAAGACTCCAAGGAAGTTCTGGCCTGAAGCCATTGATACTGCATGTCACGTCATCAACCATGTTTATCTTCACAAGCTTCTGAAGAAAACATCCTATGAGCTCCTGACTGGTAAGCAGCCAAATGTAAGTTACTTCAGAGTATTTGGTGCTAGGTGCTAGTTCAAGGATCCACATCACACTTCAAAATTTGCACCGAAAGCACATGAAGGTTTTATGCTTGGTTACAGAAAGGATTCGCACTCCTACAAAGTCTTCAACCTCTTTCACTATAAAGTGGTTGAAACTGTGGATGTCCGGTTCGATGAGACTAACGGCTCGCAAAAAGAGCACCTGCCAAATGTGCTAGATGAAGTCCCTCCTAGTGAATCAATCAAGCATATGGGTACTAGAGAGATCATACCTTCTGAGGCACAGGCTGAAGAGGAAATTATCATTTTTGCGCCTAATCAACCTGAAGACAATACTCAGGCTGAAGCCAATGCCCAAAATGAAGAAAATGATCAGTCTGAACAAAATCTTTGTCCAGCTCATCCTCGTGTTGCAAATGAAATCCAGATTGAGAAGATAATTGATAGCATCAATGCACCAGGTCCACTCACTCGTTCAAGAGCAACACAGCTAGCAAATTTTTGTGGGCACTTTGCATTTGTCTCAATATCTGAACCCAAGAAAGTTGCTGAAGCCTTCATGGAACCTGAATGGATTCAAGCTATGCAAGAAGAGCTTCAACAGTTCGAGCTGAACAGTGTGTGGGAATTGGTCAAGCGTCCTGATCCTCGCAAGCACAACATCATAGGCACCAAATGGATATATCGCAACAAGCAAGATGAGCATGGTCAAGTTGTCAGAAACAAGGCTCGTCTCGTTGCTCAAGGATACACTCAAGTTGAAGGAATTGACTTTGATGAAACATTTGCTTCGGTGGCTAGGCTTGAAGCCATTCGCATACTGCTAGCCTATGCCAACCATCACAACATACTTCTGTACCAAATGGATGTGAAGAGTGCCTTTCTCAATGGCAAGATTGAAGAAGAAGTGTATGTTGCACAACCACCTGGCTTTCAAGATCCAAAACATCCTGATACGATATACAAGCTCAACAAGGCACTGTATGGCCTCAAACAAGCCCTTCGTGCTTGGTATGACACACTCAAAGACTTCCTGAAGAGCAAAGGTTTCAAACCTGGTTCTCTAGATCCTACACTCTTCACGAAGACATGTGATGGAGAACTATTTGTGTGCCAAATATATGTGGATGACATTATCTTTGGTTGCACTGACAAGAGGTACAGTGATGAGTTTGGACACATGATGCAAGAGCAATATCAGATGTCCATGATGGGTGAGCTGAAGTTCTTCCTAGGTCTTCAAATTTGTCAGCAGAGCAACGACATCTTCATATCTCAAGAGAAATACCTCAAAGATTGCCTAAAGAAGTTTGGAATGCAAGACTGCAAGGGATACACGACGCCAATGCCAACCAAGAGTCATCTGAGTCCCGATGCCAATGGTAAAGAGTTCGATCAAAAGGTATCCCGCTCCATGATTGGTTCTTTACTTTATTTATGTCCATCTAGGCCAGATATCATGCTTAATGTTTGCATGTGTGCCCGATTACAAGCGGCACCAAAGGAATCGCATCACTTAGCTGTGACGCGAATTCTTCGATATTTGGCTTACACCCCAACACTAGGATTATGGTATCCAAAGGGCTCAGAGTTTGATCTAGTTGGATTCGCAGATGCTGATTATGCTGGTGACAAGGTTGATCGCAAGTCCACATCAGGCACATGTCACTTTCTGGGATGATCACTTGTCTGTTGGTCTTTGAAGAAGAAGAACTGTATATCTCTCTCCACTGCTGAATCTGAATACATTGCTGCTGGATCTTGCTGTGCTCAGCTTCTCTAGATGAAGCAAACTCTCAAGGACTATGGTGTCCATCTGAAACATGTGCCACTCTACTGCGACAATGAAAGCGCCATCAAGATTGCCAACAACCCAGTTCAGCACTCGAAGACAAAGCACATTGAAATTTGTCATCACTTTCTTACATATCATGTCATGAAGGAAGATATTGATATCATTCACGTCAATACTGAAGAGCAATTGGCAGATATCTTCACAAAGCCCTTGGATGAGAAAAGTTTTTGCAGGTTGCGGTGTGAGCTAAATATCTTGGAATTCTCAAATGTCCTGTGATCGGACACACATCCTAACACTTATGCATATTGATGACTTACATGTGCAACACACAAAATAATGTATATCTTCAATCAATGAAGACTTATACCCTGAGTGTGAATACATTAATGCGGAATTCGACTTCGGAGCGCCATGATAATTGTGCGCCGTGTCTGGGTCTAATACTTCCTATACGGTGGGTAATGCCACCACCAAACTTTTGTTTGGAGTATTTCATTTGGCGTTACATTTGCTAAGTATTCGCATTTGATTTGTCTTCAACATTGATTTGAGTTCATGTTTATCTTCACAATGTTGATTTGGCCTTACTAAGATATATACATATATTGTGTTTTGTCCTCTACAGCATTCACTTATAGCCATGTCTTCTTGCTTCTACCTCAAAATTCTATCTCAAAATTCTAAGTGAATGTGATCGGACCCTAACCTCTTCTATGCTTCTACCTCAAAATTCTATCTATCCAAATCATATGCATTCTATTGAAACTATCGAATGTCTTCTCTGTGTCCTTGTCAGTAGAAGATACAGAGACAAAAGTTGAATCTGTTTTAATTGCTATATCCTTATTGCCTGAAACCCGGAGAAGCCGGAACGACCACCCGACAGTCCAGGCGTGCGTGGGAACATGGAACAACTTCCAATGTGTTGCATGTTTGCCACGTGTCCTTCAGATGTGAACCGCCAGGGGCACCTGCGTAATTGCGCTGTGTTGTCCCTTTCCTTATAAATACACATCACATCATGGTCAAAATCCTTCTCCCACCTCGCCACCTCGCTCAAACCCTAGCGCCACTGCTAGCTCTCGACGACGCCGGTGACAAAGCACTTAGCTGCCACGACCTCACCAACACCGTCCTCACGCCGGCCGCGGACCTCGGCTCCTCCGCTGCCGCCGTAGGTGTCTTCCGTCGCCAAGCTAGGGCACGGGAGATTGAACTGCTCGGCCTCCCACTCCGCTCCGACTAGCAGTTCTTCGTGTGGTAATTAAAACTTACTTTCTACTGCCTTTTTGATCCGATGGATTCATCCTTCTCCACCAAAAGTGGTTTCTATGCCTACAAAATTGAATCTATCCTGTTCTGCATCTCATATCATGCCTAGTATATTCACTTATGCTTCACAACAAGTTAGATTCCTCACTTGTACCTATTCTTGGATTCGTACAAATCTGGAACCAACTCTCACCAAATAAGTGAATGTCTTCGCGCTATGAGGTCAATGTCTTCAAACTGATTTATCTTCAAAATCTTCTGAGAATGCATATGACCTCTTCCCCTTCCCTCGCACCTCTAATGCTGTCACATGTACATGTCTGTGGGAGAATCCCTTGGTTCTCATAGTCTGCATTCATTTGCAGATTTCTTACAGCGTCACATCGATTCTCCCAAAGCCAGTTCTTGTCTGACCAGCAGACGGAAGCCATTGCAAGCTTTGAAGCCATCCAGTTTGAACTTCATGGCCACATAAAAGTCAACAAGAAAGGGCGGCAGACAGCGCCGTGGGAGTACATCCAAAGATTTGCCACCTGATCTGTATGAAATGTACAAGACAGACCCTGAAGAAACCTATGGTGAACGCAATACTCGAATCCAATGGATTCGAAGATATTGGGCTGAGGAATGGTTCAAGTACAAATTCATCACTGCTGAGTATGCTGAGAAGAATGCCTGATACGTCTCCAACGTATCTATAATTTTTGATTGTTCCATGCTATATTATATTCTGTTTTGGATGTTTAATGGGCTTTATTATACACTATTATATTATTTTTGGGACTAACCTATTAACCGGAGGCCTAGCCCAAATTGCTGTTTTTTTGCCTATTTCAGTGTTTCGAAGGAAAAGGATATCAAACGGAGTCTAAACTGAGTCCAAACGGAATGAAACCTTCGGGAACATGATTTTCGGAACAAACGTGATCCAGAGGACTTGGAGTGGACGTCAAGCAACCAATGAGGAAGCCACGAGGCAGGGGCGCGCCTACCCCCCTGGGCGCGCCCTCCACTCTCATGGGCCCCTCGTGGCTCCACCGACCTACTTCTTCCTCCTATATATACCTACGTACCCCCAAACCATCAGAGACAGAGCCAAAACCCTATTCCCACCGCCGCAACCTTCTATACCCAAGAGATCCCATCTTGGGGCCTTTTTCGGCCCTCCGCCGGAGGGGGCATTGATCACAGAGGGCTTCTACATCAACACCATAGCCTCTCCAATGATGTGTGAGTAGTTTACCTCAGACCTTAGGGTCCATAGTTATTAGCTAGGTGGCTTCTTCTCTCTCTTTGGATCTCAATACAAATTTCTCCTCGATTCTTTTGGAGATCTATTTGATGTAACTCTTCTTTTTGCGGTGTGTTCGTCGACATCCGATGAATTGTGGGTTTATGATCAAGATTATCTATGAACAATATTTGAATCTCCGCTGAATTCTTTTATGGATGATTGGTTATCTTTGCAAGTATCTTCAAATTATCAGTTTGGTTTGGCCTACTAGATTGATCTTTCTTGCAATGGGAGAGGTGCTTAGCTTTGGGTTCAATCTTGCGGTGCTCGATCCCAGTGACAGTAGGGGAAACGACACATATTGTATTGTTGCCATCCAGGATAAAAAGATGGGGTTTATATCATATTGCATGAGTTTATCCCTCTACATCATGTCTTCTTGCTTAAAGCATCACTCTGTTCTTATGAACTTAATACTCTAGATGCATGCTGGATAGCGGTCGATGTGTGGAGTAATAGTAGTAGATGCAGGCAGGAGTCGGTCTACTTGTCACGGACATGATGCCTATATGCATGATCATACCTAGATATTCTCATAACTATGCTCAATTATATCAATTGCTCGACTGTAATTCGTTTACCCACCGTAATACTTATGCTATCTTGACAGAAGCCACTAGTGAAACCTATGGCCCCGGGGTCTATTTTCCATCATATTAATCTTCCGTCAACAAGCTATTTCTTTTGCCGTTTATTTTGCTTTCTTTACTTTTAGTCTTTATCATAAAAATACCAAAAATATTATCTTATCATCTCTATCAGATCTCACTTTTGCAAGTGGTCGTGAAGGGATTGACAACCCCTTTATCGCGTTGGTTGCAAGGTTCTTATTTGTTTGTGTAGGCGCGTGGGACTTGAGCGTGGCCTCCTACTGGATTGATACCTTGGTTCTAAAAAACCGAGGGAAATACTTACGGTACTTTATTGCATCACCCTTTCCTCTTCAAGGGAAAACCAACGCAGTGCTCAAGAGGTAGCAAGAAGGATTTCTGGCGCCGTTGCCGGGGTGTCTACGCACAAGTCAAGACATACCAAGTACCCATCACAAACTCGTATCCCTTGCATTACATTATTTCCCATTTGCCTCTCATTTTCCTCTCCCCCACTTCACCCTTGCCGTTTTATTCGCCCTTTTTTCCGCTCGCCTTTCTTTCTCCATGTCTGAATCTAGGGAGGTTATCGCTAATGAAGGCACTAATAATAACATGGGAAACTTCGATGCCTTCGATGATCCTCTTGAGGAACCTACTATCTTGCATACTAAAAAGTTTCGAGTCGGTAGTGGTAATATTATTGGGAAAGGAGTTATTCAAGATTTCTTTACTTGTGCTGGTGCTTTGCCCATCATAGGTGGCTCTATTCTTCATAGAACTAGTAGCCTTGCGGATGCGATATCTTTGCTCGTAGTTGAACTTGAAAGGCAATTTCTTCATATGCATCCTTGCATACAAAGAATTTTCCTAGAATTTTCTAATATTGAGTACTCTTCTGTGAAGTGTGCCGCTACTGTCTTTTTGGCCCATGAGTTCAGATTTATAATGAAAGAGGCTAAAGAAATTTTTGCGCATTATAGGGTGGATGCTGGTCATCCTCCCAGAAAAGCTATCCTTTTTAATCAAGAAGACATAATGCGTTTACAATCTTTGGATCATGTTGCCTATAATGAAAACCTTAGGAAAAAGGTTCCTACCGATGTTTTAGTTGATAGAATTTCTGAACTTAATGATGACTTTGCTATTCAGAATAATGGGTTAGGTTTTTCTCTTGAGCAAAGACTCGTGACTTTTTGTCAAAAGAATGCTTGTAATGATGAATTGGTTGTGCAATATAAGGGGCCAAGGGAGGAACCCATACCTCCCGAACTTGATCTTGGGGACTTTTGTCCTATTAAATTTAACCCCTTTGATTACTTTTGCTTGCCACAAAGGAAACTTGCTGCTGAACGTAGAGAATACGAAAGGAGTTTTCATGATTTACCTTACCATTATGATGACAATACCTAGATCTATCCTCGCTTTTATGCCTAGCTAGGGGCGTTAAACGATAGCGCTTGTTGGGAGGCAACACAAATTTTATTTTAGTTTTTTGCTTTTTGCTCCTGTTTAGGAATAAATCTTTGATCTAGCCTCTGGTTAGATGTGTTTTTATGTTTTAATTAGTGTTTGTGCCATGTGAAACCTATAGGATCTTCTTGGACGATAGTTATTTGATCTTGCTGAAAAATCCAGAAACTTTCTGCTCACGAAAACAATTGTTAAAAATCACCAAAACATGATAAAATACTGATTCCAATTGCAGCAGATCAATAAAAAATTATCTAGGACGTCCTATTTTGGTAGATTTTTCTAAGTTCCAGAAGTTTGCGTTAGTTATAGATTACTACAGACTGTTGTGTTTTTGACAGATTCTGTTTTTCGTGTGTTGTTTGCTTATTTTGATGAGTCTATGGTTAGTAAAATAGTTTATAAACCATAGAGAAGTTGGAATACAGTAGGTTTAACACCAATATAAATAAAGAATGAGTTCAATACAGTACCTTGAAGTGGTGTTTTGTTTTCTTTCGCTAACGGAGCTCACGAGATTTTCTGTTAAGTTTTGTGCTGTGAAGTTTTCAAGTTTTGGGTAAGGATTTGATGGATTATGGAACAAGGAGTGGCAAGAGCCTAAGCTTGTGGATGCCCAAGGCACCCTAAGGTAAATCTAAGGACACCAAAAATCCAAAGCTTGGGGATGCCCCGGAAGGCATCCCCTCCTTCATCTTCGTCCATCGGTAACTTTACTTGGAGCTATATTTTTATTCACCACATGATATGTGTTTTGCTTGGAGTGTCTTGTATGATTTGAGTCTTTGCTTTTTAGTTTACCACAATCATCCTTGCTGTACACACCTTTTGAGAGAGACACACATGATTCAGAATTTATTAGAATACTCTATGTGCTTCACTTATATCTTTCGAGCTATATAGATTTTGCTCTAGTGCTTCACTTATATATTTTAGAGCACGGTGGTGGTTTTGTTTTATAGAAACTATTGTTCTCTCATGCTTCACTTATATCATCTTTTAGAGTCCTACAAAACAGCATGGTAATTTGCTTAAATTTTGAAATTAGTCCTAATATGATAGGCATCCAAGATTAGTAAAAACTTTCTTATAAGTGCGTTGAATACTAAGAAAAGTTTGATGCTTGATGATTGTTTTGAGATATGGAGGTAGTAATATTAAAGTTGTGCTAGTTGAGTAATTGTGAATTTGAGAAATACTTCTGTTGAAGTTTGCAAGTCCCGTAGCATGCACGTATGGTAAACGTTGTGTAACAAATTTGAAACATGAGGTGTTCTTTGATTGTCCTCCTTATGAGTGGCGGTCGGGGACGAGCGATGGTCTTTTCCTACCAATCTATCCCCCTAGGAGCATGCGCGTAGTGCTTGGTTTTTGATGACTTGTAGATTTTTGCAATAAGTATGTGAGTTCTTTATGACTAATGTTGAGTCCATGGATTATACGCACTCTCACCCTTCCATCATTGCTAGCCTCTTCGGTACCGTGCATTGCCCTTTCACACCTTCAGAGTTGGTGCAAACTTCTCCGGTGCATCCAAACCCCGTGATACGATACGCTCTATCACACATAAACCTCCTTATATCTTCCTCAAAACAGCCACCATACCTCCATAGCCATTCCGAGATATATTGCCATGCAACTTTCCACCATTCCGTTTATTATGACACACTTCATCATTGTTATATTGCCTTGCATGATCATGTAGTTGACATCGTATTTGTGGCAAAGCCACCATGCATATTATTTCATACATGTCACTCTTGATTCATTGCCCATCCCGGTACATCGCCGGTGGCATTCATATAGAGTCATACTTTGTTCTAGTATCGAGTTGTAATCATTGATTTGTAAATAAATGGAAGTGTGATGATCATCATTCATAGAGCATTGTCCCAATAAAAAAAGAAAGGCCAAATAAAAAAGGGAAGGCCCAAAAAAAAGAGAAAAGGAAATAAAGAAGGGGCAATGCTACTATCCTTTTTTTTCCACACTTGTGCTTCAAAGTAGCACCATGATCTTTATGATAGAGAGTCTCTTGTTTTGTCTTACTAGTGGGAATTTTTCATTATAGAACTTGGCTTGTATATTCCAACAATGGGCTTCCTCAAATGCCCTAGGTCTTCGTAAGCAAGCAAGTTGGATGCGCACCCACTTAGTTTCTTTTGTTGAGCTTTCATGCATTTATAGCTCTAGTGCATCCGTTGCATGGCAATCCCTACTCCTTGCATTGACATCAATCTATGGGCATCTCCCTAGCTCGTTGATTAGCCGCGTCAATGTGAGACTTTCTCCTTTTTTGTCTTCTCCACATAACCCGCATCATCATATTCTATTCCACCCATAGTGCTATATCCATGGCTCACACTCATATATTGCGTGAAAGTTGAAAAAAGTTTGAGATTACTAAAGTATGAAACAATTGCTTGGCTTGTCATTGGGGTTGTGCATGATGAGTGCATTCTTGTGTGACAAAAATGGAGCATGACCAAACTATATGATTTTGTAGGGATGAACTTTCTTTGGCCATGTTATTTTGAGAAGACATAATTGCTTAGTTAGTATGCTTGAAGTATTATTACTTTTATGTCAATATTAAACTTTTATCTTGAATCTTTCGGATCTAAATATTCATACCACAAATAAGAGAATTACATTGAAAATTATGCTAAGTAGCATTCCACATCAAAAATTCTGTTTTTTTATCATTTACCTACTCGAGGACGAGCATGAATTAAGCTTGGGGATGCTTGATACGTCTCCAACGTATCTATAATTTTTTATTGTTCCATGCTATATTATATTCTGTTTTGGATATTTAATGGGCTTTATTATACATTTTATTTTTGGGACTAACCTATTAACCGGAGGCCCAGCCCGAATTGCTGTTTTTTTGCCTATTTCAGTGTTTCGAAGGAAAAGGATATCAAACGGAGTCCAAAAGGAATGAAACCTTCGGGAACGTGATTTTTTGGAACAAACGTGATCCGGAGGACTTGGAGTGGACGTCAAGCAACCAACAAGGAAGCCACGAGGCAGGGGGCGCGCCTACCCCCCTGGGCGCGCCCTCCACCCTCATGGGCCCCTCATGGCTCCACCGACCTACTTCTTCCTCCTATATATACCTACGTACCCCCAAACCATCAGAGATAGAGCCAAAACCCTATTTCCACCGCCGCAACCTTCTGTACCCGTGAGATCCCATCTTGGGGCCTTTTCCGGCGCTCCGTCAGAGGGGGCATTGATCACGGAGGGATTCTACATAAACACCATAGCCTCTCCGATGATGTGTGATTAGTTTACCTCAGACCTTCGGGTCCATAGTTATTAGCTAGATGGCTTCTTCTCTCTCTTTGGATCTCAATACAAAGTTCTCCTCAATTCTCTTGGAGATCTATTTGATGTAACTCTTCTTTTTGCGGTGTGTTTGTCGAGATCCAATGAATTGTGGGTTTATGATCAAGATTATCTATGAAAAATATTTGAATCTCCTCTGAATTCTTTTATGTATGATTGGTTATCTTTGCAAGTCTCTTCGAATTAACAGTTTGGTTTGGCCTACTAGATTGATCTTTCTTGCAATGGGAGAAGTGCTTAGCTTTGGATTCAATCTTGCGGTGCTCGATCCCAGTGACAGTAGGGGAAACGACACGTATTGTATTGTTGCCATCGAGGATAAAAAGATGGGGTTTATATCATATTGCATGATTTTATCCCTCTACATCATGTCATCTTGCTTAAAGCATTACTCCATTCTTATGAACTTAATACTCTAGATGCATGCTGGATAGCGGTCGATGTGTGGAGTAATAGTAGTAGATGCAGGCAGGAGTCGGTCTACTTGTCATGGACGTGATGCCTATATACATGATCATACCTAGATATTCTCATAAGTATGCTCATTTCTATCAATTGCTTGACAGTAATTCGTTTACCCACCGGAATACTTATGATATCTTGAGAGAAGCCACTAGTGAAACCTATGGCCCCCGGGTCTATTTTCCATCATATTAATCTTCCGTCAACAAGCTATTTCTTTTGCCGTTTATTTTGCTTTCTTTACTTTTAGTCTTTATCATAAAAATACCAAAAATAGTATCTTATCATCTCTATCAGATCTCACTTTTGCAAGTGGCCATGAAGGGATTGACAACCCCTTTATCGCGTTGGTTGCAAGGTTCTTACTTGTTTGTGTAGGTGCGTGGGACTTGAGTGTGGCCTCCTACTTAATTGATACCTTGGTTCTCAAAAACTGAGGGAAATACATAAGCTACTTTACTACATCACCCTTTCCTCTTCAAGGGAAAACCAACGCAGTGCTCAAGAGGTAGCAATGCCATCAAGCGACCTTGGGGAGATATCTTATACAAAAATCTTCAACCCAAGTCCAAGTCCGAAGCCATTGCTCAAGGGTTCTATCCTTGCACGGTCCGAGGACCACAGCATGAAAATGCCGACCCATCGTCTCTGTTATGGTGTCGTGACGACAATTTGTTCAAGCGCAACTACAAGTTTGCCAAGGATTCTGCAGTGAAGAATAAGAAGAGTCTCGAATGCAACTTCAATCCAGGTCCTTCTGCTCCTAGGGCTGATGGCACACGTGATGCCAATCCCAATGTCATCGGCCCCTTCGAAAACTTTCATGGTTTCATCTCCTACATCGCTGCTCAGAGGGCCACTGTGGATCAATCTGCGGATGACGCTGATTCTGATGAAGCGCCTGCTCCACCCAAGCCACAGAAGCAGAAGAAAACTAAGGCTTCAAGGCCTGCTGCTGCACCAAGCGCTTCGCGTGCGAAGCCATTGGCAAATGCTCCTCCTGCATCCAGTATGCAATCTGAAGATCTTTCTCATTTCTCCAAGAAGACAGAGAAGCCCAAGAAGATGCCCATCCATAGTTCTGGGCAAGCACTGACTCCAGCTGACGTTCTGAGGAACGAGAATGAAGCCATTGATCTGTCAAGTGATGAAGATCTTGGTGATGAAGCTCTTGAGCTGCTGATAAAGAGCAAGCAAGAGGAAGAGATCTTCAACGATCTGCCCCTCTTCGATGTGGAAATCTTGAATAACTTCATTGATGAGTGGTTTGAAAATCCAACCGTCAACATCGATGATCTTGAGCTTCCCATTGGCATCAGTGTCTCTTTTCACAGTGCCATTGCAAATGAGCTGGCTCTGGCTCAGAAAATCGTTGAACTGAAGAACAAAATTGACTATGAGAAGGCTCAGTTCAAGAAGCACATGGCCAAGCTCAGCGTGGCTGACGTTCAAAACTTCAAGCAGATGCTGCATGACCTCAAAGAGCAGTTTCAACAGAAACATGAAGCAGCAAAAGGATCAAGAGAACGTATGAAGCTCTCCGCTGCAAAATGTGTTCAAGCTCACAATGAAGCTGAGAAGCGCAAGGAACTTGGGCGTCCTGGCATCGACCCCAAGATGGCTGCCAAAAAGAAGAAGCCTGTTGTGGCCCAAGCTGAAGCATCAGGGCAGGAAGCACCTCGCATTGTCTTCCCTGCCAGCATGACAGGCACGAAGCCTAAGGCCCCACAGCTGCTTCCGAACTGAAGAAGACAAGGGCAACTGAGGCCAAAGCCAGAAAGTGCAAGAACAAGAACGCCACTGATGATGCACCACAGACCAAGAAGTGGAAGACGAAGTCTTCAAAGAAAGATCGGGCTGCTCCCACGGAGCCCCTTGTTGTCGAGCCCATCTCCGTTGCTCGTCCTGCATCCGAACACCAAGAGCGTCAGATTGTGATCACAGAGGCTCCTGAAGCTGAAGTTCCAGCTGTTAACCCCACCGCAGCTGAAGACACTGGTCCCCAAGACAATGTAAATGATGATGAAGTCCTTCCTCAGATAGAGCACCAAATGGTATCATCGCCTGTTCTCACAAACAGCGAACTCATCAGCATTGGTCGTCCCCTAACGCCAATTGCTCGGGATGATTCATGGGCAGATCGCCCTCAAGACTCCCCCCGTCAAGAAGAATCGCCAAGTACTCCACCACCTCAAGTCACCACTCCGGTGCTTGACGACAACGACTATGTGGTACAGCCAACTCCCTCTCCAAAAGCGTCGCCCGCATTCCGCAAGCTTCGCAAAGGACTAAGGCCACAAGTCGCTCTGCCGAGCGTTCCAGAAGGAGAAGTGCACAACAACTCAGTGGCACGACAAGTGTTTCCTGAAGCCACTCCAACTATGAACGTCTCTGAGTCTGAAGCCAAAGCTGCTGAAGACATACCGGCTGCATCAGCCGAAGAACATCAAGAACCCCGTGAACAAGTAGAGCGCGTTGCAACACCCCCTTCCAACCAAGAAGTTGTTCTCGAGGAGAACGAGTCTATGCCCGACCCTCCAGCTACTCAAGTGGAGGTTGAAAATACAGAGGCGGCCACCAACACCAATACTGAAGCCAATGACGTTGTCATGGCTGAAGCTAATGTAGCGCTTGAAGTGAATGTTGTGCCAGAAGCCAATGTTGCACCTGAAGCCACCATAGCACCTGAAGCCATTGTGCAGCTTGAAGCCCATGTCAATGCCGATGCTCCTGTACCACCTCCAAGACCTCACACTATTGAGCTGGCATTTGATCGCGGCCAACCTGTCATGGTTCGATGGCCTATTCTGGTTCCTCCTCTTGCTCCCGGACCACAATTTGACTATCATGTGGAGCACAGGCCTCAGGTCCAGAAGCCTAAACCAAGGTTGCCAAGGCTTCCAGGTACTGCATCTTCGCCCGGACCGTTCAATGTTAATGGCTTCAAGGCACACAACACCTTCTTTGATAGTGCTAAGAACCCATACACCAAGCCAAGAATTTCATCTGATCGGTTCTGGAGCTATCAGCAGCGCAATTACTATTCTTGTGTCCTATACAATCAAGGGCGCATCTTTCCCCACATGCATCTAGACTGCGAAGCCATTGCTGGCCTGCCCTGTTTGGAAGAAGCCCTTGACTGCTTCAGAGATGCTGGCCTTCTACAGTTTGTGACCGACAAAGAAAATTGGAATGAAGAGCTTCTGTTACAATTCTATGCAACTCTTCACATTCGCGGCTACAACAGGGATCCGAAGACTTGGGTCCTTGAGTGGATGACATGCAATGTACACCACGAAGGCAAAGCTCTTGATATTATTGAGCTTACTGCCTTGCCCACTCCAGGAGATCTCTATGAACCTAGTTGTCAGCTTCACCGCAATGCTTTGGAGAGCATCTTCCAGAAGCCTGAGCCGAATATGAGCCAAATGCTGAGTATGATGAAACCACTGCCTAGAGATGCTGAATATCCAATAGAATTCTTTGTTGAAGACCTAGAGTATCTGCCCCGCACCATCTATCATATCATCAGGCGGACTCTATGGCCTGTCAAAGGACATTCTCCAGCAGCGAAGCTTGAAGGAGCAATGAAGACATTGGTTTTCTATATCCTCAATGGCATCAGCTTCAATGCTCAGGATTTCTTCATCAGGCAACTTGTAGCATCTGGTTCTAATCTATTTGGTCTGAAGTTTTATACTCCATGGGTAATGCGCCTCATCAAGCTTCACTCTGCTATCAACTATCAGCCCTCTGCGCACAACCATATTATCTTCTTGCCAGAGGTTGATATGTCTGTCGAAGCCATATACCCAGAGCCTACCAAGGAGCCAATTTATCTTCACAATGTTGATCGTCAAAGTTTCACTCAACCTATTGAAGGAGTTCTTGCTGCAACTCGAGATTTATCCTCTGGCTGGAAATACACGTGCACCTCATCGTGCCCATACTGAAGCCACTGAGAGTACCATTGCTCAAAGGCCTCGAAAGCGATCTCGTGTTCTCAATGACCGAGAGCTTCTCGTTGCTCTGCATCAGAAACAGGATAAACATCATGACTGGCTGAAGCATCAGATGCAAAGCCTCTTGGTGGATCTTAATCGCATTCGCAACCTTGCCACCAAGAATGCATTTGTCACTCATGAAACCTGTCGGCGGTCGTGGAAGAGTCTGACATTGATGAGCCCTGAAGACGATCTTCAACAACATGGCTTCATAGAAAGGTTCAAATTTGATTCCACTCCTCCCAAGAACGCTGTCTTGCGTCAGACTCCCTCACTCGAAGACTCTGAGTACTCCTCCTCAGCGGCAACTGTCAATGCAAGAGTCATCGATGATGAAGATGATGCTACTTCGCCAACTACAACGTCGCCGCGTATCGACACTGCACCAAGTACCTCTGCACCACCGGACACCAACATCGACCCTGCACCTTCTCCTACTCCTCCTGGGAACGAGTACGGCTCTATGTCTTCAAACCTTTTTGGTCCTTACTGGCAAAAGGGGGAGAAGCATATGAGTTGATAGTCTTCAAGCGGTTCCATATGGGTGGTTGCTTTATATTTTGCCAAGTGTTTACAACTCTCGCTTTTGATACATTTGGTTCTTTGGGTTGTAACACTTAAACTTGATGGTCGTCTACTACTTGTTCTGCTATTCTGTGATGCGATGATAAATTCTGCATGAAGTCATTCCGCAGACATCCATTTTTCATTATGCATGTCATTATCTTTGTTATATCTTTTCATGAATGGTGAATTGTCTTCTTAAGTTAAAGAGGATCTCCACAAGTACAACCTGCCATGTGCATTTGCGTTCAAAAGCAAAATACTTATATGCACATCTTCAGGGGGAGCCTTTTCCTACTTATGACGACAATACCTTAACCCTTACACTTTCACATAATTTTATCCACGTTGAAAACTTCAACCAGTTTGTCATCAATCACCAAAAAGGGGGAGATTGTAAGTGCATCTAGTGCCACCCCTAGTTGGTTTTGGAGTATTGACGACAAACCTGGTTGAGGGACTAATGTGTTTGTGAGAATTGCAGGATAACATAGGTAGTAGTCCCTCATTGATTCGGTTTACCTACCGGAGATGACCCCTAAAAATGTGTGAAGACATTGAAGACAATGGTGGTCTGTGAAGATATTCACATTGAAGACTATGAGATGAGAAGACATTGCATGAAGACTATGGAGCACGAAGACTTAGTTGTTTCGTAGTTTCCTTTTCTTCTTTGTTGAGTCATAGGAACCACCGCACTATTAAGTGGGGTCCAAGTGAACAAAGTCAGAGTGACTGAAGTGATGCTCAACCAAATCCTATGTCTTCGATCGAAGACAATGAGAACAAATCTTATCCAGAGTCGGATAAGTCAGCTTTACTTGTAGCCCAAGTCAAGCTACCGCGTGTGTTTGAAATCTGACCGTTGGAACACGTGTCGGTTCCTTAGTGACCCAGGGTCATTTCAGACATATCAGGTCGGGTTGCCTCCTGGCTATAAATATCCCACCCCCTACACCATAAATTTGGGGCTGCTCAGAGTTAGTGCACGGCTTTTGTCGTTTGTGAGCAACCCACCTCCGAAGCATTTGAGAGAAAAATCCTTGCGAGGACAAAGCCTAAAACACCCAGAGCCAAAGAGTGTTTGGCATCACTGAAGTCTTTCTGTCCGCGTGATCTGAAGACTTGTTACACTTGAGGATTGTGGATCCTCCAGCCGGTTAGGCGTCATGTTCTGAGCATCCAAGAGTCATTGTGGATTGCCGGTGAACAAAGTCTGTGAAGGTTCAGAATTCTACCTTGAAGACTTACCAGAGTGATTGGGCGAGGACTAAGTGTCCTTAGCTCAAGGGGAATAAGGTGAAGACGCGGTCTTCTGAGTTGAATCTCAGCCTCCCTAACCAGACGTACAGTTGTCACAGCAACTGGAACTAGTCCAACAAATTCATGTCCTCACCAAGCAACTGGTTCTATCTTCTCCCTCTCTTTACTTACAGTAAGTCATTGCCTACTTGCATTATCTGTTTGACTTCACTGTGTGACGACTATTGTTGTTTGGCTTCATACTGTCTTCCATCCTGATCCATACTACCTAGCTCCTATTAGTCTTCGTGCTTTCACTTCATTGAATAGTTGACTATGTCTTGCCTGGTCTACCTTCCCCTGCATGTCAATAGGTTCATTTATATTGTTTGTCTTCGAAACTCCCATGTTTTGAAGACTTTCATAAAAATTGCCTATTCACACCCCTCTAGTCGATAACTAGCACTTTCATGGGGTGGCCGGCTGGTCGCGGTTTGCCCCAGAGCGAGCGCCACCGCTATGGCTGCGTCCTTCGGTGGGGCGAAGAGGTCCGGTCGGAACGATCTCTCCCCCCCACATCTTGTGGAGCGTGGCCGCTGGGATGTTGCTGATGATGTCCTCCTTCGGTGCCTCCTACTCCTACTTCGGCCGTAGGGGAGGTGGTGACGACATCGCCTATGCCGACCACGTCCCTAGTAGCATCCACGTCCCCATGTCCCTCGCGGTGTCGGCGGCTGCGTGTGACCGGGCTTCGAGGTGGACGGGTGAGCTGCAGCACCGGGCTTCGAGGTGGAAGGGTGAGCTGCAGCACCGGGCTTCTTCTTGGGCGCCATGGATGATGAAGCCGCCGATGAAGAAAATGGTGATGAAGATGACGTGCTGCATATGCTCCTCGGGTTCGCGTAAGAGCTATCTCCTACCCGGCGAGCAAAAGATGTCGTGGGAAACCACGGCCACCTATGGAGGCATCAGCCCCTTGTGGTTTTGGCAGGGGGTGAGCACATTGCACAAAGAGCGGAGGGCATAGCGCAGCACGGCAGAGATCACGCGGGCAATTTTACCCAGGTTCGGGCCGCCGCGAGGCGTAAAACCCTACTCCTACTTTGGTGGATTGATGAGGGATTGTGGCGGAGATGCGGCGCTCTAGCCCGGCAAGGTTGCCTCTGGGCGAGAGCGGCTACGCACGTATGAGTGTACAAGGGTCCGAATCCTTTCTATAGTTTCCATGGCCCTCCTTTTATAGATCAAGGGGTTACCACAATGGCAAATCAGTTATTGTGCACTGATTAGATAGCGAACAGTGCTATCATACCTAACTCTGCAGGCAGGTCAGGGCACATTAATGCGTCGCTTAGTGTCACATCATAGCGCAACCTGGCAAGCCTTGCCAGGCCGTTTGGCCACCTTCTCACCTTCCTGCATGACACGTCTCTAGACGGGTGTCATTTGAGGTGATTTCCATAGGAAGTGGCTGCCACGTGCCAAATAACAACCACTTAGTCACTTGGGGGCTCGACACCGCACCGATCAGTGACTTGCATTGTTGTGAGGTGGAGGGGTGGAGGGGTGGAGCCTTGGCTGGGTAGTCCGCCCTCATCATGACCGGCAGGCCCGCCGGGACGGTCTTGAGACTTGTCTTTGGGGCAACCTCGACCTTTCTAGGCTCGCCTGCCCGGCAAGGGAGGTTTTCCCTTGGTGGTATCTTGCTCCTTTAGCTTGTCTTGGTCTTCTTGATCCGCCCTTTGATTCCTCAAAGAGTTGATCTCTTCTTGTTTGGTTTTGACTTGGACGTTGCAGCCTTGCTCTTGAGCCTATGTACGGTCTGGGCAACACACCCAGGGTTTGTTGCACCGACACCGGATATTATGGCATACCATCTAGAATCTTTGAAAGAATCCATCTTAAGCGACCTAATAGACCTTTCGACTGCAAATGTCCCTGCTCAATTCCCGACAAGGACTACTCCCTCCGTTCTTAAATATAAATCTCTTAGAGATTTGAATGCGGACTACATACGGAGCAAAATTAGCGAATGTACACTCTAAAATATGTCTATATACATCCGTATGTAGTTCTTATTAAATATCTAAAAAGACTTATGTTTTACCGAAAAAGGCTTTCGCCCCGCTTTGTAAATAAAGCAACAATGAACAACACCCGGTACAAACGCAGGGCGCCACAACACACGCATGCACCAAGGCAATTTAGGAATGGAGGAAGTAATATACTTATTAAGAAGAACATAAGAGGAACATGATAACAAAGAGCAAGCAGATTTTGGATAATACAGTGTGTGTTGCCCACCGATGATGAACCAGAGCGCACAGAGAAATATTGTTCCTTCCGGTCTCTCCATACGTGGCTCACATGTATTTGGAAACTAAAGTAGGAACATTTAGCTGACCAATTAAAAACTTGTCTCAGTTTTACTAATATCACCATCATATCATATTCGAATTTGTACAACTAAGCTTATTCAGCTTGATGGGTGGAGCAGTGCTATAACGACACGAACCACGTAGGCTCATCGTGGTCATCAGAAAATAGGGAAGCCGTAAGCATGATGAGTATAGTGTTGACCGTGGCAGTGGGATGGCAGATCTGAAGCTACAAACCGCGCAAAACGGTACTTAGCAACCGATGTTTGCTTTGAAATACCAACTAAGATTTGGTTATGGACAAGAAAGTATAGTCAACATGTGACAAAGAAATGCAATTCCTGTTGTCTCTTTATATGTCGCGACATGCATTTGGAAACTCAACTGAGACCTTTAGCTAACCAATTAACTGTGTCTGTTAACTAATATCAGTATCATATCACAATCATATTTGAACAAATAAGCTTTGGAATTATGAGTGTTGTGTTGTTTAGCTTGAAGGGTGGAGTACTGCTAGTACGACAGAAAGCACCTACGCAGATCATAGTAGGGTAAATAAAAGGGGAAAACCCTAAGCATCAAGAGTAAAATCAGGAAAGTGGAACTAGCTGGACCATATGGGCTTGTATTGCCGGTACGGCAACAAAGCATTCGGAAAGGCTTTAGCCCCAAAATGGTAGCTCTGTTCAACTGAAGGCACAATACTGTTACTATTAGTCTAGACTATCAAAGATGACATAGCTCCCAGCACTTCCCGGATATTATGGCAGACCATCTAGAATCGTTGAAAGAATCCATCTGAAGCAACCTAATGTACCCGTCAACTGCAAATGTCCCTGCTTACTTCCCGACAAGGAACAGACTGTACTAGACCCTCAGTTCTTAAATATAAATCTCTTAGAAATTCGAATGCGGACTACATATGGAGCAAAATTAGTGAATGTATACTCTAAAATATGTCTATACACATCTGTATGTAGTTCTTATTGGAATATCTAAAAAGACTTATGCTTTACCGAAAAAAGCATTCCCCCCGTTTTACAAATAAAGCAACGATGAACAAGACCCGGTACAAACGGATGGCACCACAACACACACACACAGCCAAGGCAGTTTAGGAACGGAGGAAGTAATATACTTATTAAGAAGAACAGAAGAGGAACATGATAACAAAGAGCAAGAAGATTTTAGATAATACAATGTGTGTTGCCCACCCATGATGAACCAGAGTGCACAAAGAAATACTATTCCTTCCGGTCTCTCCATATGTGGCTCACATGCATTTGGAAACTAAAGTAGGAACATTTAGCTGACCAATTAAAAACCTGTCTCAATTGTACTAATATCAGCACATATCAGATTCGAATCTGTACAACTAAGCTTGTTTAGCTTGATGGGTGGAGCGGTGCTATTACGACACGAACCACGTAGGTTGATCGTTGTCATCATAAAATAGGGAAACTGTAAGCATGATGAGTATAGTGTTGACCGTGGTAGTGGCATGGCAGATTTGAAGCTGCAAACCGTGCAAAGGGTACTTAGCAACCGATATTTGCTTTTAAATAACAACTAAGATTTGGTATGGGCAAGAAAGTACAGTCAACAAGTGACAAAGAAATGAATTCCCGCTGTCTCTCTATATGTCGCGATATGAATTTGGAAACTCAAGTGGGACCTTTAGCTAACCAATTAATTGTGTCTGTTAACTAATATCAGTATCATATCACAATCATATTTGAAAAACTAAGCTTTGGAATTATGAGTGATGTGTTGTTTAGCTTGAAGGGTGGAGTACTTCTAGTACGACAGAAAGCACCTACGCAGATCATAGTAGGGTAGATAAAAGGGGAAAACCCTAAGCATCAAGAGTGAAATCAGGAAAGTGGAACTAGCTGGACCATATGGGCTTGTATTGCCGGTACGGCAGGAAAAGGTTCAGAAAGGCTTCAGTCCCAAAAGGGGCAGCTCTATTTAACTTAAGGCACAATACTGTTACTATCAGTCTAGAATATCAAAGACGACATAGCTCCCAGCATTTCCCGGATATTATGGCAGACCATCTAGAATCGTTGAAAGAATCCATCTAAAGCGACCTAATAGACCTCTTGACTGCAAATGTCCCTGCTCACTTCCCGACAAGGAACATACTGTACTACTCCCTCCGTTCTTAAATATAAATCTCTGAGAGATTCGAATGCGGACTACATACGGAGCAAAATTAGTGCATGGACACTCTAAAGTATGTCTATATGCATCCGTATGTAGTTCTTATTGGAATTTCTAAAAAGACTTATGTTTTACCATAAAAGGCTTTTGCCCCGCTTTATAAATAAAGCAATGATGAACAACACCCGATACAAAGGCATGGCACCACAACACACACATGCACCTAAGGCAGTTTAGGAATTGAGGAGGTAATATACTTATTAAGAAGAACAGAAGAGGAACATGATAACAAAGAGCAAGCAAATTTTAGATAATACAATGTGTGTTGCCCACCCATGATGAACTAGAGCGCACAGAGAAATGCAAATCCCTGTTGTCTCTCTATATGTGGCGCACATGCTTTTCAAAACGAATATAGGAACATTAGCTCACCAATTAAACGTTCTCTGTTTTAGTAATATGAGCATCATATCAGACTCGTATTTCAAAACCTAAGATTTGGAATTATGACTGGCATGTTGTTTCGCTTGATGGGTTGAGGTCTTGAGGAGTAGTGCTAGCACGACATGGATCACCTACAATGATGGTTGTGAATATAAAGGGGGAAACCATAAGCGTTACGAGTATAGTGACCGTGCCATGGTGGATCTGGAGGTGCAAACTGGACAAAGGCTACTTCACAACCAATGTTTGCTTTCAACTAGCCACTACAATTTGGTATGGACAAGAAAAGTACAGTAAATAAGTTACAATCTATTTTCTGGGTGAGATCAATAACTTAAGCACATATGAAAGAGTACCACCCCTCTTGCGATGCCGTGTAGGCCCCTGCTGATATGTTGAGGGTGCTGCGGGTGCGATGGCTGTCGGCGGCACGGAAGAAGACTTGAGACGGCAGATGGCCGGGTCGGGGGATAAGTCATGTTGCCGTGGACTAGGCGGTCGTAGGAGCAACAAGGACAAGGTGGACGACGGCACCGATTTAGCGAGAGGACGAGATGAAAGGATCCTGGTCCAGCATCGTGGATGAGAGACGTCCATCTCTTGCAGTGGACGACGGAGTAGGGGTAGCGGCTCCGGTAAGGTGGAGGATGGGGTGGCGGATGGAGAAGGCTGGCCGGAGTGGGGAGGTTGTTGTGGCGCCGACAGTGTATGAATGGGGAAATCGAGGGGGAGGGGATCTCAAACTTTAGGACTCGCTTGTCTGAAATGTGGGAAAGTTACGAAGTTAGCCCCCGTTTAAAATTGCAGACATCTCGTCGGTTGGGGATAGGACGGTAATCTCGCATGTCCCCAATATTTGCCGATAGCTCTTCGGGCGAGGAGAGGCTCTTTTGCCGCCCATGGTTGGCGCCCACGGTGTATGAACGGGGCTGACAGGTAGGGCGGTTGTGTCACGTCTGAGGGAAGTTACACACCAGCCCCTATTTAAAATATTTTCCTACATCGATTTCGGATGAGGAGAGTTTGATTTGCCGCCCATTTGTATGAATGAGAAAATTGAGGGAGAGAGAGGGGTCTTTCGTACAAGTTTGAATCAAATGTATGTTTTCCACCCATATTTGGTGCCCACCGTGTCTAAATGGGGAGACAGGCGGTTGTGTCACGTCTGATTGAAGTTACTAGTCTACCCCTGTCTACAGAAGTGGAAATCAGGTCGATTAGGATGAAGTGTCAAGGGTAGACAGTAATTTCCATCTCGCAAACACTGCCTTCAGGCAGCCGACAAATTATAGTGGGTGTTTTTCCGCTTCGTTCAAAATTTGGGAGAATTAGCATTCACGTTTTCCCTGGGCCCTGGCAACTAATTTCAAATCCAATTTGTATTTGATTACGAATATCCATACATCATTCTACGTTTTGTTGTTTATTTCTTCAAAACCACGACAAAGATTTATTCCACCTTTATATATGAATATGATTTAGAAATGTCATGATCTTCGAAGTCAGTAGGTTGGATACACTTTGAGTCAAACAGTTATTTCATCCAATACAATATGCTCACACAAAAAACAGTTCACCTTATGTCAATCATACAAGGACTAAGGATTACCTCGCCTAAAAAATTCAGATCATTACAACACATGGACAACAAAGGGGGTCTTACAACACAATCCATTCAGAGACATGTGACATCCAAAATTTTTATTTTTGGTTTTATCAAAATCTTTTATTGGATTTGAGGGAGGTTATTTAAATTTTCTTCTAAAAGAACTTTCCCTCTCAAAAAATTTCCTTTTATGACAAATGTTTTGTTTGGATTCACCCAAGACTTGATTTTTGGTCTTGGAGGTTTTCCCTTCCTATTTGGACTCAAAAAACCAAATGCTTTTCATTTGGGAAATTTCCTTTGAAAAATCTTTTAAATAGCCTATGGCATTTGGAGTGATCTTTTCCCCTTTCAAAAATCCCTCTTGCCATGACCTAAGTGGAAATCCCCTCCCATAAGCCTTTCCCCATCTTTGTATCATGATATACTTCAAATCCAGTTGTTTGAACCTCCCCATGATTTCTCTTCCATTTAATTCTTATCAAAAATAATTTCTGCCCTCTACTCTAGCTCTTGGAGATTTACAAAGGAGCTACCATTTCTACTTTGAGTTTGGCCTCCAAACAAATTTCCCTGGCTAGTCCTTAGAGCCCTCAACCAAGATCCATGAAGATCCACTGGTCTCCAGTTCAAATATTTCAAATTGTACTTGCTGCAAGTTTGGACCTTATTTGCCAAATTTGATGAAATTCAATTGTTTTCTCCTCCTAAAAATCTGAGAAAATTCAGGCAGCCTCTGGATACATTGAGAGGTCACCTCACCAAGTCCCAGCTCCAGAAAAAAATTTCTTCATGCCAAATCATTTCATCGAACACCTGCAGAGCATTGTCACTGTCAGGTTCAGAGTTCAGATAAACAGTTTCAGTAAACTGATGTCGTTTTCTTCAGAGCCCGATGTCGATCTCGCCAGTACCGCGGTGGCGCCTTGCTCCCTGTCCCCTCCTTCTTATCCCTGCGCCGCACGATCGCTTGGAAGGTTGCGGGCATCGGCGACGAGCAGGAGGAGGTGCGCCACCTGTGAGCGACGGCAGCAGCGGCTGCCAAAGAGAGGCGCAGCATGGACGGCGCCGTCCAGCGCCACCCAAGCCACCGGAGGCCACCGCGTGGCCACCCACTCGCCCATGCGCGCTGCCATCCTTCGTCATAAACTTCTAGGCGCGGAGCGCTCTCTCTGCCGCCACCGTGCCCGTACGGCCGCCCCGTCGAGGATCGGCACATTACGCCAAGCCCGACCGAGGTTTAGCGGGGGAACGGCACCAGTGAACCTCCCTGATGTTGCCTGGCCACTTAAACTCCCTGCCCAACCCCTGCCTCGCCGTAATCGCTCACCGGAGCTACCCCGTTCACGGCCACCCCCTCGGATCGCCTATAAATAGAGGCCCCGAGCTCGAACTCGAACCCACACCACCTCTGCACTCCACCAATACCACGCCAAGCCACTGGAAGAGCCCCGAGCGAGCCTTCTTCCCCAACTCCGGCCGCCTCGACCCGCCACGGGGTCCAGCTCGATTCACCCCCGTGCGTGCACCTCTACCTCTCAACTCTTGCCAGTAGCTTCCTAATGCATCCACTCTCCTGACCCGCGCTTCAATTTGGAGTTTGCAGCACCCACTGGAGTACTCCACCATCGCCCGAACCACCGTCCGCCGGAGAAAGTGTCGCCGTCGACGTGGTGCTCTCCGACGACCAAGTCCACCGCCCACCGACGCGGAAGAACACCCTGAAACTCTTGGTACCCTCCGATCTCTCTGCCTCACCGTGGTTCGACGCCGGCGACCACCGCAGTCTTCGGGCGCCGGCGAGCTCCATTGGAGTTTAAACCTGACGGGTGGACCCCCCCGTCAGCCTCTCTTCTTTTCCCCCTCGAACCGTTTTCTGTTGGCGCCTTCGGGCAAATACGTTTTCTCTTTGGGCTGGCGCCTTTTACTCCGAACCGTTTTCTGTTTTCTCAAACAAGTCCCTGGTTCATTTCTGTTTCATCATAGATCAGTCCCTAGACTAAAACCCTTATAACTTTTTAATAAAAGATGATTTTTGATTGATTCTTTTTCTGTCAGTCTTATAATTTTGTCTAGTTTTTTATAGTATTTATTTGGAAAAAATTTGGAACAATTTTTATGCACGCTACGATGTTCACGTTAGTATACGGTTTCGTTATACCGTAGGTTCCGGAGGAGGTGACGGAGCCGCGAACTTCGCCGAGCTAGACTCCGACTTCTCCGAACCAGGAAAGCATGTTTGAACCTTTGATATGATGGGTGTTTTGCATGTTTGCTTGAATGGTTTGTGCATGGCATAGGAGCATCGTGAGTATTTCGTTGCATGCAAGGCAACCGACCGTGTGTTTCTAAGTTACCATGATCTTTGTTGAGAGATGACCTGATCATGTGGTGACATGAAAGGTAGCAAGATGGTATTGTTGTAGCATGCCAGTCTCCCGTCTTCCGATAAACTCCGACGTTAACGTGGACTGAGTCACGTTACCGTTCTTCCCCTTTCGTGTTGCCACATGTTTTCTGCAAAGAATACGGTTTAGTAAGTTGTTAACTGTTGGGGAACGTAGTAATTTCAAAAAATTTCCTACGCACACGCAAGATCATGGTGATGCATAGCAACGAGAGGGGAGAGTGTTGTCCACGTACCCTCGTAGACCGACAGCGGAAGCGTTATCACAACGCGGTTGATGTAGTCGTACGTCTTCACGATCCGACCGATCAAGTACCGAACGCACGGCACCTCCGAGTTCTACACACATTCAGCTCGATGACGTCCCTCGAACTCCGATCCAGCCGAGTGTTGATGGAGAGTTTCGTCAGCACGACGGCGTGGTGACGATGATGATGTTCCACCGACGCAGGGCTTCGCTTAAGCTCCGCAACGGTATTATCGGGGTGTAATATGGTGGAGGGGGGCACCGCACACGGCTAAGAGATCTCAAGGATCAATTGTTGTGTCTCTAGGGTGCCCCCTGCCCCCGTATATAAAGGACCAAGGGAGGAGGAGGCCGACCCTAGGAGGGGGCGCACCAAGTGTGGAGTCCTACTAGGACTCCCTAGTCCTAGTAGGATTCGACCTCCCATATGGAATAGGAAAAGAGGAAGGGAAAAAGAGAAGGAAGGAAGGGGGCGCCCCCCTTCCCTAGTCCAATTCGGACCAGACCAAGGGGAGGGGTGCGGTCACCCTTGAGGCCCTTTTCCTTCTTTCCCGTATGGCCCAATAAGGCCCAATACGTATTCCCGTAACTCTCCGGTACTCCGAAAAATACCCGAATCACTCGGAACCTTTCCGAAGTCCGAATATAGTCGTCCAATATATCGATCTTTACGTCTCGGCCATTTCGAGACTCCTCGTCATGTCCCCGATCTCATCCGGGACTCCGAACGCCTTCGGTACATTAAAACTCAATAAAACTGTCATCGTAACGTTAAGCGTGCGGACCCTACGGGTTCGAGAACTATGTAGACATGACCGAGACACCTCTCCGGTCAATAACCAATAACGGGACCTGGATGCCCATATTGGCTCCCACATATTCTACGAAGATCTTTATCGGTCAGACCGCATAACAACATACGTTGTTCCCTTTGTCATCGGTATGTTACTTGCCCGAGATTCGATCGTCGGTATCTCGATACCTAGTTCAATCTCGTTACTGGCAAGTCTCTTTACTCATTCCGTAATACATCATCCTACAACTAACTCATTAGTCACAATGCTTGCAAGGCTTATACTGATGTGCATTACCGAGTGGGCCCAGAGATACCTCTCCGACAATCGGAGTGAGAAATCCTAATCTCGAAATACGCCAACCCAACAAGTACCTTTGGAGACACCTGTAGAGCACCTTCATAATCACCCATTTACGTTGTGACGTTTGGTAGCACACAAAGTGTTCCTACGGTAAACGGGAGTTGCATAATCTCATAGTCATAAGAACATGTATAAGTCATGAAGAAAGCAATAGCAACATACTAAACGATCGGGTGCTAAGCTAACGGAATGGGTCAAGTCAATCACGTCATTCTCCTAATGAGGTGATCCCGTTAATCAAATGACAACTCATGTCTATGGCTAGGAAACATAACCATCTTTGATTAACGAGCTAGTCAAGTAGAGGCATACTAGTGACACTCTGTTTGTCTATGTATTCACACATGTATTATGTTTCCGGTTAATACAATTCTAGCATGAATAATAAACATTTATCATGATATAAGGAAATATATAATACTTTATTATTGCCTCTAGGGCATATTTCCTTCAGTCTCCCACTTGCACCAGAGTCAATAATCTAGTTCACATCGCCATGTGATTTAACATCAATAATTCACATCACCATGTGATTAACACCCATAGTTCACATCTCTATGTGACCAACACTCAAAGGGTTTACTAGAGTCAATAATCTAGTTCACATCGCTATGTGATTAACACCCAAAGAGTACTAAGGTGTGATCATGTTTTGATTGTGAGATAAATTTAGTCAACGGGTCTGTCACATCCAGATCCATAAGTATTTTGCAAATTTCTATGTCTACAATGCTCTGCACGGAGCTACTCTAGCTAATTGCTCCCACTTTCAATATGTATCTAGACCAAGACTTAGAGTCATCTAGATTTAGTGTCAAAACTTGCATCGACGTAACCCTTTACGACGAACCTTTTGTCACTTCCATAATCGAGAAACATATCCTTATTCCACTAAGGATAATTTTGACCGCTGTCCAGTGATCTACTCCTAGATCACTATTGTACTCCCTTGCCAAAATCAGTGTAGGGTATACAATAGATCTGGTACACAGCATGGCATACTTTATAGAACCTATGGCCAAGGCATAGGGAATGACTTTCATTCTCTTTCTATCTTCTGCCGTGGTCGGGCTTTGAGTCTTACTCAATTTCACACCTTGTAACACAGGCAAGAACTCTTTCTTTGACTGTTCTATTTTGAACTACTTCAAAATCTTGTTAAGGTATGTACTCATTGAAAAAACTTATCAAGCGTTTTGATCTATCTCTATAGATCTTGATGCTCAATATGTAAGCAGCTTCACCGAGGTCTATCTTTGAAAAACTTCTTTCAAACACTCCTTTATGCTTTGCAGAATAATTCTACATTATTTCCGATCAAAAATATGTCATTCACATATAATTATCAGAAATGCTGTAGTGCTCCCACTCACTTTCTTGTAAATACAGGCTTCACCGCAAGTCTGTATAACACTATATTCTTTGATCAACTTATCAAAGTGTATATTCCAACTCCGAGATGCTTGCACCAGTCCATAGATGGATCGCTGGAGCTTGCATATTTTGTTAGCACCTTTAGGATTGACAAAACCTTCTGGTTGCATCATATACAACTCTTCTTTAATAAATCCATTAAGGAATGTAGTTTTGTTTATCCATTTGCCATATTTCATAAAATGCGGCAATTGCTAACATGATTCAGACAGACTTAAGCATAGATACGAGTGAGAAACTCTCATCGTAGTCAACATCTTGAACTTGTCGAAAACCTTTTTGCGACAATTCTAGCTTTGTAGATAGTGACACTACTATCAACATCCGTCTTCCTCTTGAAGATCCATTTATTCTCAATGACTCGCCGATCATTGGGCAAGTCAATCAAAGTCCATACTTTGTTCTTATACATGGATCTCATCTCAGATTTCATGGCCTCAAGCCATTTTGCGGAATCTGGGCTCATCATCGCTTCCTCATAGTTCGTAGGTTCGTCATGGTCTAGTAACATAACCTCCAGAACAGGATTACCGTACCACTCTGGTGCGGATCTTACTCTGGTTTACCTACGAGGTTTGGTAGTAACTTGATCTGAAGTTACATGATCATCATCATTAACTTCCTCAATAATTGGTGTAGGAGTCACAGGAACAGATTTCTGTGATGAACTACTTTCCAATAAGGGAGCAGGTACAGTTACCTCATCAAGTTCTACTTTCCTCCCACTCACTTCTTTCGAGAGAAACTCCTTCTCTAGAAAGGATCCATTCTTAGCAACAAATGTCTTGCCTTCGGATCTGTGATAGAAGGTGTACCCAACTGTCTCCTTTGGGTATCCTATGAAGACACATTTCTCCGATTTGGGTTTTGAGCTTATCAGGATGAAACTTTTTCACATAAGCATCGCAACCCCAAAATTTTAAGAAACGACAACTTTGGTTTCTTGCCAAACCACAGTTCATAAGGCGTCGTCTCAACGGATTTCGATGGTGCCCTATTTAACGTGAATGTAGCTGTCTCTAATGCATAACCCCAAAACGATAGTGGTAAATTGGTAAGAGAGATCATAGATTGCACTATATCCAATATAGTATCGGTTATGACGTTCGGACACACCATTATGCTGTGGTGTTCCGGGTGGCGTGAGTTGCGAAACTATTCCGCATTGTTTCAAATGTAGTCCAAACTCGTAACTCAAATATTCTCCTCCATGATCAGATCGTAGGAATTTTATTTTCTTGTTACGATGATTTTCAACTTCACTCTGAAATTCTTTGAACTTTTCAAATGTTTCAGACTTATGTTTCATTAAGTAGATATACCCATATCTGCTCACATCATCTGTGAAGGTGAGAAAATAACGATATCCGCCACGAGCCTCAATATTCATCGGACCACACACATCTGTATGTATGATTTCCAACAAATCTGTTGCTCTCTCCATAGTTCCGGAGAATGGCGTTTTAGTCATCTTGCCCATGAGGCACGGTTCGCAAGCATCAAGTGATTCATAATCAAGTGATTCCAAAATCCCATCAGTATGGAGTTTCTTCATGCGCTTTACACCAATATGACCTAAACGGCAGTGCCACAAATAAGTTGCACTATCATTATTAACTTTGCATCTTTTGGCTTCATTATTATGAATATGCGTATCACTACGATCGAGATCCAACAAACCATTTTCGTAGGTGTGTATGACCATAGAAGGTTTTTATTCATGTAAACAGAACAACAATTGTTCTCTAACTTAAATGAATAACCGTATTGCAATAAACATGATCAAATCATATTTATGCTCAACGCAAACACCAAATAACACTTATTTAGTTTCAACACTAATCCCGAAAGTATAGGGAGTGTGCGATGATGATCATATCAATCTTGGAACTACTTCCAACATACATCGTCACCTCGCCTTTTACTAGTCTCTGTTTATTCTGCAACTCCCGTTTCGAGTTACTACTCTTAGCAACTTAACCAGTATCAAATACCGAGGGGTTGCTATAAACACTAGTAAAGTACACATCAATGACTTGTATATCCAATATACCTTTGTTCACTTTGCCATCCTTCTTATCCACCAAATAGTTGGGGTAGTTTTGCTTCCAGTGACCAGTCCCTTTGCAGTAGAAGCACTTAGTCTCAGGCTTAGGACCAGACTTAGGCTTCTTCAATTGAGCAGCAACTTGCTTGCCGTTCTTCTTGAAGTTCCCCTTCTTCCCTTTGCCCTTTTCTTGAAACTAGTGGTCTCATCAACCATCAACACTTGAAGTGGTCTCGTCAACCATCAACACTTGATGTTTTTCTTGATTTCTACCTTCGTCGATTTCAGCATCACGAAGAGCTCGGGAATTACTTTCGTCATCCCTTGCATACCATAGTTCATCACGAAGTTCTACTAACTTGGTGATGGTGACTAGAGAATTCTGTCAATCACTATTTTATCTGGAAGATAAACTCCCACTTGATTCAAGCGATTGTAGTACCCAGACAATCTGAGCACATGCTCACTAGTTGAGCGATTCTCCTCCATCTTTTTGCTATAGAACTTGTTGGAGATTTCATATCTCTCAACTCCGGTATTTGCTTGAAATATTAACTTCAACTCCTGGACCATCTCATATGGTCCATGACGTTCAAAACGTCTTTGAAGTCCCGATTCTAAGCCGTTAAGCATGGTGCACTAAACTATCAAGTAGTCATCATATTGAGCTAGCCAAACGTTCATAACGTCTGCATCTGCTCCTGCAATAGGTCTGTCACCTAGCGGTGCATCAAGGACATAATTTTTCTGTGCAGCAATGAGGATAATCCTCAGATCACGGATCCAATCCGCATCTTTGCTACTAACATCTTTCAACATAATTTTTCTCTAGGAACATATCAAAAATAAACACATGGAAGCAACAACGCGAGCTATTGATCTACAACATAATTTGCAAAATACTATCAGGACTAAGTTCATGATAAATTTAAGTTCAATTAATCATATTACTTAAGAACTCCCACTTAGATAGACATCCCTCTAATCATCTAAGTGATTACGTGATCCAAAGCAACTAAACCATGTCCGATTAACACGTGAGATGGAGTAGTTTCAATGGTGAACATCACTATGTTGATCATATCTACTATATGATTCACGCTCGACCTTTCGGTCTCTGTGTTCCGAGGCCATATCTGTATATGCTAGGCTCGTCAAGTTTAACCTGAGTATTCCGCGTGTGCAACTATTTTGCACCCGTTGTATTTGAACGTAGAGCCTATCACACCCGATTAACACGTGGTGTCTCAGCACGAATAACTTTTGCAACGGTGCATACTCAGGGAGAACACTTTTATCTTGAAATTTTAGTGAGAGATCATCTTATAATGCTACCGTCAATCAAAGCAAGATAAGATCCATAAAGGATTAACATCACATGCAATCAATATAAGTGATATGATATGGCCATCATCATCTTGTGCTTGTGATCTCCATCTCCGAAGCACCGTGCTCGTGATCTCCATCTCCGAAGCACCGTCATGATCACCATCGTCACCGGCTCGACACCTTGATCTCCATCGTAGTATCGTTGTCGTCTTGCCAACTTATTGCTTTTACGACTCTCGCTACCGCTTAGTGATAAAGTAAAACTATTACATGGCGATTGCATCTCATACAATAAAGCGACAACCATATGGCTCCTGCCAGTTGCCGATAACTCGGTTACAAAACATGATCATCTCATACAACACATTATATCACATCATGTCTTGACCATATCACATCACAACATGCCCTGCAAAAACAAGTTAGACGTCCTCTACTTTGTTGTTGCATGTTTTACGTGGCTGCTACGGGCTTAGCAAGAACCGTTCTTACCTACGCATCAAAACCACAACGATAGTTTGTCAAGTTGGTGCTGTTTTAACCTTCGCAAGGACCGGGCGTAGCCACACTCTGTTCAACTAAAGTGAGAGAGACAGACACCCGCCAGTCACCTTTAAGCAACGAGTGCTCCGAACGGTGAAACCAGTCTTGCGTAAGCGTACGCGTAATGTCAGTCCGGGCCGCTTCATCTCACAATACCGCTGAACCAAAGTATGACATGCTGGTAAGCAGTATGACTTATATCGCCCACAACTCACTTGTGTTCTACTCGTGCATAGCATCAACGCATAAAACCTGGCTCGGATGCCACTGTTGGGGAACGTAGTAATTTCAAAAAAATTCCTACGCACACGCAAGATCATGGTGATGCATAGCAACGAGAGGGGAGAGTGTTGTCCATGTACCCTCGTAGACCGACAGCGGAAGCGTTATCACAACGCGGTTGATGTAGTCGTACGTCTTCACAATCCGACCGATCAAGTACCGAACGCACGGCACCTCCGAGTTCTATACACGTTCAGCTCGATGACGTCCCTCGAACTCCGATCCAGCCGAGTGTTGATGGAGAGTTTCGTCAGCACGATGGCGTGGTGACGATGATGATGTTCCACGGACGCAGGGCTTCGCTTAAGCTCCGCAACGGTATTATCGAGGTGTAATATGGTGGAGGGGGGCACCGCACACGGCTAAGAGATCTCAAGGATCAATTGTTGTCTCTCTGGGGTGCCCCCTGCCCCCGTATATAAAGGAGCAAGGGAGGAGGAGGCCGACCCTAGGAGGGGGCGCACCGAGTGTGGAGTCCTACTAGGACTCCCTAGTCCTAGTAGGATTCCACCACCCATATGGAATAGGAAAAGAGGAAGGGAAAAAGAGAAGGAAGGAAGGGGGCGCCCCCCTTCCCTAGTCCAATTCGGACCAGACCAAGGGGAGGGGTGCGGTCACCCTTGAGGCCCTTTTCCTTCTTTCCCGTATGGCCCAATAAGGCCCAATACGTATTCCTGTAACTCTCCGGTACTCCGAAAAATACCCGAATCACTCGGAACCTTTCCGAAGTCCGAATATAGTCGCCCAATATATCGATCTTTACGTCTCGGCCATTTCGAGACTCCTCGTCATGTCCCCGATCTCATCCGGGACTCCGAACTCCTTCGGTACATTAAAACTCAATAAAACTGTCATCGTAACATTAAGCGTGCAGACCCTACGGGTTCGAGAACTATGTAGACATGACCGAGACACCTCTCCGGTCAATAACCAATAGCGGGACCTGGATGCCCATATTGGGTCCCACATATTCTACAAAGATCTTTATCGGTCAGACCGCATAACAACAAACGTTGTTCCCTTTGTCATCGGTATGTTACTTGCCCGAGATTCGATCGTCGGTATCTCGATACCTAGTTCAATCTCGTTACTGGCAAGTCTCTTTACTCGTTCCGTAATACATCATCCCGCAACTAACTCATTAGTCACAATGCTTGCAAGGCTTATACTGATGTGCATTACCGAGTGGGCCCAAAGATACCTCTCCGACAATCGGAGTGACAAATCCTAATCTCGAAATACGCCAACCCAACAAGTACCTTTGGAGACACCTGTAGAGCACCTTTATAATCACCCATTTACGTTGTGACGTTTGGTAGCACACAAAGTGTTCCTCCAGTAAACGGGAGTTGCATAATCTCATAGTCATAGGAACATGTATAAGTCATGAAGAAAGCAATAGCAACATACTAAACGATCGGGTGCTAAGCTAACGGAATGGGTCAAGTGAATCACGTCATTCTCCTAATGAGGTGATCCCGTTAATCAAATGACAACTCATGTCTATGGCTAGGAAGCATAACCATCTTTGATTAATGAGCTAGTCAAGTAGAGGCATACTAGTGACACTCTGTTTGTCTATGTATTCACACATGTATTATGTTTCCGGTTAGTACAATTCTAGCATGAATAATAAACATTTATCATGATATAAGGAAATATATAATACTTTATTATTGCCTCTAGGGCAAGGTGACGGAGCCGCGAACTTCGCCGAGCTAGACTCCGACTTCTCCGAACCAGGCAAGCATGTTTGAACCTTTGATATGATGGGTGTTTTGCATGTTTGCTTGAATGGTTTGTGCATGGCATAGGAGCATCATGACTATTTCGTTGCATGCAAGGCAACCGACCGTGTGTTTCTAAGTTACCATGATCTTTGTTGAGAGATGACCTGATCATGTGGTGACATGAAAGGTAGCAAGATGGTATTGTTGTAGCATGCCAGTCTCCCGTCTTCCGATAAACTCCGACGTTAACGTGGACTGAGTCACATTACCGTTCTTCCCCTTTCATGCTGCCACATGTTTTCTGCAAAGAATACGGTTTAGTAAGTTGTTAACCTCTTTCCGTGTACACACCAAATAGAGGGGCCGGGATGAGGGTTCCATGGCCCTGGATTAAAGCCAGTCATCCGGTCAGGGGGCATGGGTGTTTCCGGTTGGGACCGAGAGGGGGGCACCCCTTAGAGCGCGCGTATACAAATTTGATCCCATGCTACGCGAGGTTGTAGCCTCCCCGTCTCAAAGTTTTTCTTGAACATTGCCGAGGGTGATTCCTGGCATCGGAATGTTGAATGGGTGTGTACTGGTTAGATGTGTTTCTTCCAAAACACCGTAAACGGAACTAGTCCCTGTGACTACTGAAATCCATTGGCTGTGGTTAAAGTACAAACTCTGCAGAGTCAAAATCCTTCCGAGTCATCGTGTCCATGGTCAAGGACCATGGCCATCATATCCGTATCTATGTCAGTCCTCGTGGTAAAATCCCCGGCGATTAAGCTTGAATGGTATACCCGTTTGAATTGTTGTTCCTATGGATGGACTAACCTTTTATTTATCTCGTACCTGAATATTCCTTTGAAATGATTTAAATTCATGAGCTACTGAGATATTAAGTTGTGAAATATAAGCCCTTTATGTGATGTCGCTCAGACGTCCGACTGTGGCACTCTTGTCTTTTACTTTCAATATAAGCCCTTTATGTGATGTCGCTCAGACGTCCGACTGTGGCACTCTTGTCATTTACTTTTGATATAAGCCCTTTATGTGATGTCGCTCAGACGTCTGACTGTGGCACTCTTGTCTTTTACTTTCGATATAAGCCCTTTAGGTGATGTCGCTCAGACGTCCGACTGTGGCACGCACTATCATTTATTTTCCATTATAAGCCATTTATGTGGTGTCGCCTTGACGCCCGACTGCGGCATTGTTATTTCATTTGTATCCTTTCGAGGAGTCATTCAGACACTCGATTGGCCTTCAGTACTGCATTGGGATTTCGGGAGGACTACCGCCCGACTTCCCTTTTATTTTCCCACGCATTGCTATCTCGTTGTCTGAGTGCGCTTTGTTAATCGGTTCATATGCATCATGTTTACATTTGTTATATCTTATGTCCGAACTGTCTTGCGAGTACTTTCATAGTACTCACCTGGCTTGTTGATTTGGCCAGATGTTGACGAAGGCGATCTCATGGATGAAGAGTTTGATAGTGAGTCCGACGCCTAGAGGAATCCCAGTCAGTCCCGTGCGATCCTGGATATTGGTCACTTGTATTATATACGCTTCCGCCACCCACAATAAGTATCCTCGAGCCTCACTCCGACGCTCGAAGAGCTGTTAGATTCAGGAGTCATGTCACCCACTTCACTGTGATATATCCACCACCGCTTTTATTGCGAGTTAGAATTATGCCACCCTATCCGCCTTTATGTATTATTGGCGTGTTTGTAATAAATTGTTGAGCAGTCTCCGCTCAACCTTGTATTATATTCAGTACTCCTGGTCTTTCTTCTGTGATCAAGAAATTGTCTACCCGTGAGAAGGAATTCTTCTCTACTGGTCCATAAAAGGGATCGGTTTCTCAATAAATATTTTTATTGGAAAACCGGTCGTGACAAGCTTGGTATCAGAGCCAGGCTGACTGTAGGAAGCCACTAGGTGCGATCGCTAATCGGTTATTAGCGTCTTTAGTGCTTTTTCAGCATTTTGCAAATGTAGCTATTTTCTGTTGGTCATCATAAATTTATGACATGACTACTCAGAATTTTTGCCTACTTCCGTTGATGGCTGGCAGCAACTGCGAGACTCGGGTGTTCACTAATGTGCCCGAGGGGTTTGTCAAACTCCTCATCTCCATCACCAAGCTCGCGATCGGGCCAGCGACTCGTCCGGAGTTCACGCTTTACCAGCACAAGCTCAACGACGACGTGTCTATGCACCAGGCCGTGGTGCAATTCAAGGGAGGACGTTCTGCGTCTCGCCACTTCCGTTTTGTGGGAAGGGCCATGCCTACGGAGAGGCATGCCATGCAGATGGCTGCCCGTGAGGCGATAGCTCGCCTTCGGGACATTCTTCCTTCGATGAAGACTCGTCGCTACCGCTACCTCCCATGCCATGTGCCATATACTTGTCACTATGCATTCCCCTGCCATAGGGGAGAGAGAGATGAAGCTATCGAGATGCTTGTTGAGTATCTCAAAGCTCTGGAGGAAGATTTCGACAACCTCGTGGACGATCTTGTGGCTGCCCGCATGGACTTAGTTCGGGGCGGTTCTGCCAGCAGGAAGGAGCTTCTCCACATGGCACCGCCATTGACGTTCGTCTCGTCCTCAGCATCCTATTCGCCGGCCATTTTGGCCACCGCTCGCCGTCTGCCTACCACTGAGGAGTTCGACCGGGTCATTGCTCCTACTCCAGTCAGAGCTGCACCGCCTGCCGCACCCGCACTACCGCCTGTCGCACCCGCGCCATCACCTCAGCGCAGTGCTACACGCCTGGAGCATATTAGGGAGGAGGTGGAGGTTGAGTCTCCTGCACCGCTGGGTCTTACCCTCGGCAAGGGGAAGGACATCTTCACCATCTCCGACTGAGTGCGCCTAGTCGCCGCGCGTTGTGCCTGCATGTATGATATGTTTTATGTGTACGTTAGTAGTTGTGTACGCATCGTGTAGGATCCAGGAGGAGTGAGCTAGCCTTAATAATATGTCAGGACTGTGTGCGCACATCCTGAGTGATGTATCGTATGTTTGCGTATCGCGTGTAAGATATGTGCTAAGCAGTCCTTCTCCGTGCGAAATCGTTTATGTCCTTGAAAAATCTTGAGGTCTTTTAAATTTTTGTCTCTGCAAGATTTTCCTTGTGCCACACAGGTTTTCTCATAAAATTTGCAAAAAATACCCCACAGTGGAAAATGTCTCGTCCGTGGACTCGTTCCATGCCAAATCCCCCAGAAGAAGTTTATGGAACACAGACAAGCAACAACTTCACTCAGGGATAGTCTAGTCAACAAGACAGCGAGGCAGCCTTATCTCAAGTATGCCGCCTTTTCGAACAAAGCCAACAGCAACACCAAGAAATGATGAATCACGTCATCAATATGGGGAATCACCGTGAGCCATACCAACCACACTCCAAGTTGTCTGAACTGCAGAAGACACGCCCTCCAGCGTTTGCTCACACTGATAGGCCGCTTGAAGCCGATGATTGGCTTCGTGACATCGAAAGAAAGTTGATTATTGCTCAATGTTCTGACCATGAGAAGGTGCTTTATGCACCTCACTACCTCACTGGAGCAGCTGCAGCATGGTGGGAGAACTTCCTACACATGCATCCCAGTGAACATAACATCACCTGGGAAGAGTTTAAGGAAGGTTTTCGTGGGGCACACATCCCCAGGAGCATCATAAAAATCAAGAAAAGAGAATTTGATGACCTCAAGCAGAGAGGCATGTCAGTGACAGAATACAACAGTCAGTTTACCCAGCTATCTCGTTATGCCTACGACGAGCATATGACTGAGAACAAGAGGATGGAAAAATTCTTGGACGGCCTGGCACCGGCACTAAGATGCCAACTGGTTGTACACACTTTCCCAGATTTCAAAACTCTGGTTGACAAGGCCATTACTTTGGAGAATGAGTGCCGCAGTTTGGAAGATATTCGTAAGCGAAAGAGGGACAAGACGACTCTTGCTCGCAACAACCGAAGCAAGACTGATGTTAAGAGGAATGAAGCGGGAAAATCCACAACTACTGCTCTAAGGCCAACCAGACAGTTTCATTCAAGGGACGAGGACTTTACATACCGTCCAGGGGTCACTTGCTATGCTTGTGGTGAAGAAGGGCACTATGCCAAACAGTGCCCAAAGCCAAGGAACTCGGTCCCCAAGCCGAACAATGGTGGGAATAATCCAGCCCCCAAGCGCAACAATTTCAACCCCAACAACAATCACAGGAAGGGTCACCTGAACCATGTGACCAGGGATGAAGCGCAGAATGCCCCAGACATCGTGCTTGGTACGTTCCCTGTAAACACAGTACCTGCCACGGTTTTCTTTGATTCTGGAGCTTCTCACTCGTTCATTTCGAAGAGTTTTGTTTTGCAACATGGTTTTCCGATACATCCTTTGGAAAAATCTATGATCATCAAGTCCCCCGGAAATAAGCAGTTCACTCAGAGTTACTGCCAAGGAGTGATTATTGAATTCGAAGGACTAAAGTTTCAGGCTAATCTCATCGTGTTGGAAAATAAAGGACTGGATGTCATCCTAGGGATGGACTGGTTGACCACCAACAAGGGATTTATTGACTGTTTCAATCGGACCGTGATTCTCACTCACCATCACGGCAAGACAATAAAAGTTACCGCTCAAAAGAGACCACGGTCACGGCAACCAAAATTGAACAAAGTGGACATTTCAGAACTGAGAAAAGTTCCAGTGGTGTGCGAGTTTCCTAACGTATTTCCTGAAGAACTACCAGGCATGCCACCAGACCGAGAGATAGACTTCAGCATTGAACTAGCACCTGGCACCACTCCCATCTATAAGAAACCTTATAGAATGGCACCCTCAGAATTGGTAGAATTGAAGAAGTAGATAAAGGAATTACTGGACAAAGGATTTATACGAGCCAGCTCCTCACCTAGGGGTTCGCCAGTATTATTCGCCAAGAAAAAGGATGGGACACTGAGATTGTGTATAGACTATCGAGCTCTCAATATGGTCACCATCAAAAACAAATATCCGATGCCACGGATAAATGATTTGTTTGACCAGCTCGCACGAGCCAAGGTGTTCTCAAAAATTGATTTAAGATCGGGATATCATCAATTAAAAGTGCGGACAGAAGATATCCCTAAGATAGCATTCACCTCCAGATACGGATTATATGAGTTCACAGTAATGCCGTTTGGACTGACGAACGCCCCCGCATATTTCGTCCACCTCATGAACAAAGTGTTTATGAAATTTATGGACAAATTTGTTGTGGTATTCATTGACGATATTCTGGTATACTCAAGGACACCAGAAGAACATGCTGAACATCTCAGAATTGTTTTGGGAGAATTAAGGAAACATCAATTATACGCCAAATTTAGCAAGTGTGAATTTGGGTAAGGCAAGTTGGTTTCGTAGGCCATATATCGACCCAAGAAGGCGTGGCCGTAGACCCAGAAAAAGTCAAAGCCATACTTGACTGGAAACCGCCAGCCAACGTAACTAATGTACGGAGTTTCCTGGGAATGGCCGGATATTACAGAAGATTTATTGAAGGATTCTCCACTGTGGCAAAACCAATGACACAGTTGCTCAAGAATGACAAGAAGTTTGTATGGACGGAAGCGTGCGAGAAAAGCTTCCAAGAACTCAAGAAGAAACTAACAACAGCACCAGTTTTGATCGTGCCAGACATACACAAGAGTTTTGAAGTGTATTGTGACGCATCCCGGAAGGGCCCCGGGTGCGTGCTGATGCAGGATGTCAAAGTTGTCGCGTATGCTTCCAGGCAACTACGGAAGCATGAGGAAAATTATCCAACTCATGACTTGGAGCTAGCAGCGGTCATCCATGCACTCAAGGAGTGGAGGCACTTTCTGTTGGGAAATCGTTGTGAAATATATACAGACCATAAGAGCCTTAAATATATTTTCACACAACCAGAGCTAAATTTACGCCGACGACGCTGGTTGGAATTGGTCAAGGAGTATGATGTCGGCATTCACTACCATCCAGGGAAAGCAAATGTAGTGGCAGATGCTCTTAGTCGGAACCCCAGCCCGGGTAACGACGGTCTACAAAACTTGAGGCCTGAGTTTCAATAGGAGTTCGCTAGACTCAACATGGTGTTAGTCTCTGAGGGCAACGTATCAAATCTGGAGATACATCCCACCCTAATGGAACAAGTTAAGGAGGCTCAGCATGGACATCCCAGCATCGAAGGTATAAAGAGGAAGATGAGCCTTGGCAAGGCTTCAGAGTTCGTCACAGACAATGAAGGAATATTATGGTACGGGGACAGACTTCGCGTACCTAACATTGAGGAACTCAAGCAACAAATCCTAACCGAAAGCCACACCGCTCCATACTCGATCCACCCTGGAGGAACCAAAATGTACAAAGACATTCAGGAAAGATTTTGGTGGCACGGTATGAAAAGGGATATAGCCGCATTTATTGCTTGTTGCGATTCATGTCAGCGCATTAAAGCCGAGCATCAAAAGCCAGCAGGGCTACTCCAGCCAAACAGGATACCTGAGTGGAAATGGGATGAAATTGGAATGGACTTCATCATCGGACTACCTCGATCGCAACGCGGAAACGATGCCATATGGGTCATCACAGATAGGCTAACCAAGGTAGCACATTTCATTCCCGTGAACACGACCTACTCCACTCAAAGGCTAGCCAAGCTTTATCTCTCCCGTATAGTTTGTTTGCATGGAGTCCCAAAGACTATAATATCTGACCGAGGCACTCAATTTGTCTCTAAATTTTGGGATCACCTGCAACAAGCTCTGGGCACGCAACTAGCTTTCAGTACAGCGTACCACCCTCAGACTGATGGACAGACGGAACGCGTGAACCAAATCTTAGAGGACATGCTGAGAGCCTATGTGCTCACCTATGGATCCAGTTGGGAAGAAAGTTTGCCGTATGCCGAGTTTGCTTACAACAACAGTTACCAAGCCAGCCTGCAAATGGCACCTTTTGAAGCACTGTACGGACGGAGGTGTCGTACCCCACTAAATTGGTCAGAAACAGGTGACAGTCGTATCTTCGGCCCAGACATGCTCAAGGAAGCCGAGGAGAAGGTTAAACAGATCAGGGACAGACTCAAGACAGCTCAAAGCCGACAAAAGAGCTATTACGATCGAAAACATCGTGAGGTCAGCTTTGAACCCGGTGATTACGTATACCTCCGAGTATCTCCTATGAGGGGCCTGCAACGGTTCAAAATTAAGGGGAAGCTAGCCCTGAGATTTATTGGACCCTTCTGTATAGTTGCATGAAGAGGCACAGTAGCCTACCAGCTAGACCTACCCAAGGAGCTGTCAGACGTCCACAACGTGTTCCACGTCTCACAGTTGAGGAAATGTGTGAACAGCTCGGAGAAGCAGGTATCTCATGAAAGCATTGATGTGCAACCAGACCTCACCTACAGAGAGCGACCAGTAAAGATATTGGAAGAGTCTGAAAGGAGGACCCGTCAGAAAACGATAAAAATTTTCAAGGTTCAGTGGAGCAATCACACCGAGGATGAAGCTACGTGGGAAAGAGAAGATTTTCTTCAGGCAGAGTACCCGCATCTATTTGAGGATCAGCTGAAATCTCGAGGACGAGATTTTTCCTAAGGGGGTAGGTGCTGTGACACCCAAAATTTTTATTTTTGGTTTTATCAAAATCTTTTATTGGATTTGAGGGAGGTTATTTAAATTTTCTTCTAAAAGAACTTTCCCTCTCAAAAAATTTCCTTTTATGACAAATGTTTTGTTTGGATTCACCCAAGACTTGATTTTTGGTCTTGGAGGTTTTCCCTTCCTATTTGGACTCAAAAAACCAAATGCTTTTCATTTGGGAAATTTCCTTTGAAAAATCTTTAAAATAGCCTATGGCATTTGGAGTGATCTTTTCCCCTTTCAAAAATCCCTCTTGCCATGACCTAAGTGGAAATCCCCTCCCATAAGCCTTTCCCCATCTTTGTATCATGATATACTTCAAATCCAGTTGTTTGAACCTCCCCATGATTTCTCTTCCATTTAATTCTTACCAAAAATAATTTCTACCCTCTACTCTAGCTCTTGGAGATTTACAAAGGAGCTACCATTTCTACTTTGAGTTTGGCCTCCAAACAAATTTCCCTGGCTAGTCCTTAGAGCCCTCAACCAAGATCCATGAAGATCCACTGGTCTCCAGTTCAAATATTTCAAATTGTACTTGCTGCAAGTTTGGACCTTATTTGCCAAATTTGATGAAATTCAATTGTTTTCTCCTCCTAAAAATCTGAGAAAATTCAGGCAGCCTCTGGATACATTGAGAGGTCACCTCACCAAGTCCCAGCTCCAGAAAAAAATTTCTTCATGCCAAATAATTTCGTCGAACACCTGCAGAGCATTATCACTGTCAGGTTCAGAGTTCAGATAAACAGTTTCAGTAAACTGCTGTCGTTTTCTTCAGAGCCCGATGTCGATCTCGCCAGTACCGCGGTGGCGCCTTGCTCCCTGTCCCCTCCTTCTTATCCCTGCGCCGCACGATCGCCTGGAAGGTTGCGGGCGTCGGCGACGAGCAGGAGGAGGTGCGCCACCCGTGAGCGACGGCAGCAGCGGCTTTGCGGCTGCCAGAGAGAGGTGCAGCATGGACGGCGCCGTCCAGCGCCGCCCAAGCCACCGGAGGCCGCCGCGTGGCCACCCACTCGCCCGTGCGTGCTGCCATCCTTCGTCGTGAACTGCTAGGCGCGGAGCGCGCTCTCTGCCGCCGCCGTGCCCGTACGGCCGCCCCGTCGAGGATCGGCGCATTACGCCAAGCCCGACCGAGGTTTAGCGGGGGAACGGCACCAGTGAACCTCCCTGATGTTGCCTGGCCACTTAAACTCCCTGCCCAACCCCTGCCTCGCCGTAATCGCTCGCCGGAGCTACCCCGTTCACGGCCACCCCCTCGGATCGCCTATAAATAGAGGCCCCGAGCTCGAACTCGAACCCACACCACCTCTGCACTCCACCAATACCACGAGAAGCCACTGGAAGAGCCCCGAGCGAGCCTTCTTCCCCAACTCCAGCCGCCTCGACCCGCCACGGGGTCCAGCTCGATTCACCCCCGTGCGTGCACCTCTACCTCTCAACTCTTGCCAGTAGCTTCCTAATGCATCCACTCTCCTGACCCGCGCTTCAATTTGGAGTTTGCAGCACCCACCAGAGTACTCCACCATCGCCCGAACCACCGTCCGCCGGAGAAAGTTTCGTCGTCGACGTGGTGCTCTCCGACGACCAAGTCCACCACCCACCGACGCGGAAGAACACCCTGAAACTCTTGGTACCCTCCGATCTCTCTGCCTCACCGTGGTTCGACGCCGGCGACCACCGCAGCCTTCAGGCGCCGGCGAGCTCCATTGGAGTTTAAACCTGACGGGTGGACCCCCCCCCGTCAGCCTCTCTTCTTTTCCCCCCTCGAACCGTTTTCTGTTGGCGCCTTCGGGCATATACGTTTTCTCTTTGGGCTGGCGCCTTTTACTCCGAACCGTTTTTTGTTTTCTCAAACAAGTCCCTGGTTCTTTTCTGTTTCATCACAGATCAGTCCCTGGACGGAAACCCTTATAACTTTTTAATAAAAGATGATTTTTGATTGATTCTTTTTCTGTCAGTCTTATAATTTTGTCTAGTTTTTTATAGTATTTATTTGGAAAAAATTGGGAACAATTTTTATGCACGCTACGATGTTCACGTTAGTATACGGTTTTGTTATACCGTAGGTTCCGGAGGAGGTGACAGAGCCGTGAACTTCGCTGAGCTAGACTCCGACTTCTCCGAACCAGGCAAGCATGTTTGAACCTTTGATATGATGGGTGTTTTGCATGTTTGCTTGAATGGTTTGTGCATGGCATAGGAGCATCGTGAGTATTTCGTTGCATGCAAGGCAACCGACCGTATGTTTCTAAGTTACCATGATCTTTGTTGAGAGATGACCTGATCATGTGGTGACATGAAAGGTAGCAAGATGGTATTGTTGTAGCATGCCAGTCTCCCGTCTTCCGATAAACTCCGACGTTAACGTGGACTGAGTCACGTTACCGTTCTTCCCCTTTCGTGCTGCCACATGTTTTATGCAAAGAATACGGTTTAGTAAGTTGTTAACCTCTTTCCGTGTACACACAAAATAGAGGGGCCGGGATGAGGGTTCCATGGCCCTGGATTAAAGCCAGTCATCCGGTTAGGGGGCATGGGTGTTTTCGGTTGGGACCGAGAGGGGGGCACCCCTTAGAGCGCGCGTATATAAATTTGATCCCATGCTACGCGAGGTTGTAGCCTCCCCGTCTCAAAGTTTTTCTTGAACATTGCCGAGGGTGATTCCTGGCATCGGAATGTTGAATGGGTGTGTACTGGTTAGATGTGTTTCTTCCAAAACACCGTAAACGGAAGTAGTCCCTGTGACTACTGAAATCCGTTGGCTGTGGTTAAAGTACAAACTCTGCAGAGTCAAAATCCTTCCGAGTCATCGTGTCCATGGTCAAGGACCATGGCCAGCATATCCGTATCTATGTCAGTCCTCGTGGTAAAATCCCCCGCGATTAAGCTTGAATGGTATACCCGTTTGAATTGTTGTTCCTATGGATGGACTAACCTTTTATTTATCTCGTACCTGAATATTCCTTTGAAATGATTTAAATTCATGAGCTACTGAGATATTAAGTTGTGAAATATAATCCCTTTATGTGATGTCGCTCAGACGTCCGACTGTGGCACTCTTGTCTTTTACTTTCAATATAAGCCCTTTATGTGATGTCGCTCAGACGTCCGACTGTGGCACTCTTGTCATTTACTTTCGATATAAGCCCTTTATGTGATGTCGCTTAGACGTCCGACTGTGGCACTCTTGTCTTTTACTTTCGATATAAGCCCTTTAGGTGATGTCGCTCAGACGTCCGACTGTGGCACGCACTATCATTTATTTTCCATTATAAGCCCTTTATGTGGTGTCGCCTTGACGCCCAACTGCGGCATTGTTATTTCATTTGTATCCTTTCGAGGAGTCATTCAGACACTCGATTAGCCTTCAGTACTGCATTGGGATTTCGGGAGGACTACCGCCCGACTTCCCTTTTATTTTCCCACGCATTGCTATCTCGTTGTCTGAGTGCGCTTTGTTAATCGGTTCATATGCATCATGTTTACATTTGTTATATCTTATGTCCTAACTGTCTTGCGAGTACTTTCATAGTACTCACCTGGCTTGTTGATTTGGCCAGATGTTGACGAAGGCGATCTCATGGATGAAGAGTTTGATAGTGAGTCCGACGCCTAGAGGAATCCCAGTCAGTCCCGTGCGATCCTGGATATTGGTCACTTGTATTATATACGCTTCCGCCACCCACAATAAGTATCCTCGAGCCTCACTCCGACGCTCGAAGAGCTGTTAGATTCAGGAGTCATGTCACCCACTTCACTGTGATATATCCACCACCGCTTTTATTGCGAGTTAGAATTATGCCACCCTATCTGCCTTTATGTATTATTGGCGTGTTTGTAATAAATTGTTGAGCAGTCTCCGCTCAATCTTGTATTATATTCAGTACTCCTGGTCTTTCTTCTGTGATCAAGAAATTGTCTACCCGTGAGAAGGAATTCTTCTCTACTGGTCCGTAAAAGGGATCGGTTTCTCAATAAATATTTTTATTGGAAAACCGGTCGTGACAAGACATGACACAACATACAAGTATTCTATTCTAATGACAATTTCAACTGGTATCTAAAGAAGAACTGGGATTACCCTGGGCTTCAGATAGCAGAAGCAGCAGGACCTCCTCTTTCTTCAAATGCAAAATTCTTACTTCTTCCAATTCTTGGGTTGCTTGCATAATGCGTGCAGCTAATTGCATAATTTCCAGCCTCAAGATCAAGATTACCTCATTCATGGCAGTCACACCATCTCTTTCTGCCTCTAGTAGAGCCTCAAGAACTATAAAATATGTGCTCAGACTGCTCTCCAGGGGTGTTGCCTCTGAACTGCTACCATCTGCTAACATGGCTGACGCACTACTTCCACAAATAGATTCTGGGGTTGTACATTGTGTCCTAGTGTGAATGGCATCCTGAAAGGTTTCCGCTGGACGTAAGTAAGAGAAAGTTATCGCATGATCCAGGAAGTATGCTATATGGTAAACGACATACGAATTATTGCCGAGCATGGCAAGCTATATTTAAATGGTTCGAAGAAGCATGAGCCGAAAACAAATTAAAATGGTAAGATGAAAGGTAGTGTACCACCACTATATTTAAGTTGCCCAGGCATCAAAGCAGTTGAAATAATTTGAGAAAGCACTTAAACAATGTGGCCTCATATAAACTACGAAGACGGTCTTGTGATGAAGTTCATAGGAAAAGTTAAGGAGTCAAATGAATTAGGCATGCATTTCGTTATGATAGTACAGCAGGCACTACTGACATATTGGCCAACTCAGTTATAGCCTAACAAGTAACAAACAGGCATTCGAATCAAGCAATACAGCAAAGAAGACAACTGAACTATTTGTAATTCCGTAGGATTACAGCTTGAGGGCACAAGCCAAGAAAGCATCCCACACGCATTACATTTCACATGAACTAAAACACATTGGCTTAACATATGTTGCTGTGAAGCCTCGCTACTGTTGCAATGTTCTTTGGAGATATCGTCCCGTGGTTGCAAATCTAGTTGTTGTAGTTTATTCTTCCCCCCTCTATTTAGGTAAAATTAATTTTAATCACATGCACTGGTTCGAATTGATCATCAATGGTTAATCTAAACTAATGAAAGAAGGGTGTGCGCTTACACGACAATATATGTGCTTCACTCTATTTTTGTGCTTGTTCAAGGTGCCAGCCCCAAAAGAACAAATATTTAGCTTGATGGGCCTAGCAGCTCCAAATTAATAGAAGCATCAAATTAGTCATGCACCTTGGGAAGATCAAGAACGCATAAAAAAGTAATGAACAGCTTGGAGTAGTGATGTAATAGCTAGCATCGGAAAATGTAGGGTAAAACGAACAAAAAGCTATGGAACCACCAGCTAGTTTGCTGATGTGTAATTAACTATAGAGAACATAGGCCCTATTTGGATCCATGGGTTAGAGCTACTTTGGGCTCACATAGCCCTAAGGTATCCAAACATGAGGTCTAGTTTGAGCTAGTTGCATCTAACCCACCGAAAAAACTATCCCAACCAAGAGGTGCTAATAGGAGCTAGTACTCCTAGTGCATTTATTGTCAATCTAACCCTGTCATCCAAACACCTCTTTGGCTAGCGTTAGTTCAGGGTTAGTCATGAGCTAGAAACTAACTCTAACCTCTAGCTAAGTTAGAGTATCCAAACAGGGCCATAGAAGCAGTCTGATGTAACCAACAGGTGGCATCAGAACAACACCATTATCATAAATATAGCATGCAAGAAGTAAAATAGTAGGCCATGATATCTAGGAAGTACAGTAATACTTAGGACATAACAAAAGCATTGTAACTATATGTGTAGTGGTTTGTAATTTAGCACATGTAACCTATTCACTACCACATGTTTGGCTGTACATGTGCAAGCAGAATAACGCGTCTCATGAAAAATTGAATGATGCCCTGAAGAAATTAGAAGGTGCGGGCTTATGCTAAGAAAGTGAATGTAGGCGTCGGCCATTGGATAAAAGTACCTGATTCTCGGCGGCGTATGGGTATTGTTGTCATACTTGAAAGCTAAGGATCGTCGATGGTGCTCGTGTTGCGGTTGAGTTTGGGCCAGCTATCGCCATTGCTGAAGTGACTGGTGTTTCGCTTGTCGTGCCTGTCAACATACAAGAAAGCTCATCTGTGGTAAGTGAACAATTCCACGATAAAGAAGAGAAAAACCGAAGGAGTACAAATCGAAATAACCTGATGAGGCTATGGCGTAAGTAAAGCAGGGCTGATGGAGTTGAATATGGCGTCCGTGGAGCGGGTCCGGTGCAGTGGACGAAGGAGACGACGAAGCACATCCGGCGCGGTTACAGTGCTATCAGTGAGGCGGATCTGTTGCGGCGGACGAGGGCTTGTATGAAGGGCCAGCGATGTGGTAGACGAGGGAGTCGGTGAAGGGCCTACACTGTGGTGGATGAGGGCGCCGGTGAAGCAGATCTGGTGCACACTCAAACTCCCGACCGGCATTATTGAACTTTTAGACAAAATCCGCAGGAAATGCCTATGAACAAAGAAGACTGATCAAGGCGACAAGTGCAATTCATTGGCTTCATGGGACATGATTTGCAAACCTAAAGAGTGTGGAGGGCTTGGCATTCTCAATCTACAAGTGCAAAGTGATGCATTGCTTCTCAAATTTCTCCACAAGTTCTATAACCTTTGGGACCTACCTTGGGTGGAACTAATTTGGAATAACTATTACACCACTAAAATCCCACATGCAACCGACCCGTGTGGCTCTTTCTGGTGGCGAGATGTCTCAAAGCTCATGCCAATATATAGAGGAATCACCAATGTGACTGTCCACAATGGATCTACTGCTCTGTTCTGGAAAGATGTATGGATTGGAGATGTTTTGGCTGAAACCCACCCCCGAGCCTTCTCCTTCACACAACATGAGGATATATCTGTCAGAGATTTCTTGCAGAGCACGTATGTTGGTGAAATGTTCCATCTGCCTCTCTCCTCCCAAGCACATGAGGAGACACGAGACTTACAACAAAAAACCATGCATGTTGAACTCTTGGACCCCTCGATCAACATGTTTGGGGGACAGAATACTACTCAGCCAACAGATTCTACACCTTCTACTTTAAAGATGTCCTTGCACACCAAGCGTATATGGATTTGGAAATCCAAAGCAACAATGAAAAACAAAGTGTTTGGTTGGTTGCTTCTCTCAGATAGACTCAACACTCGAAACATGCTGAAAAGGAGGCAGTACAACATTGGCAATGACTTTGGATGCCTTCTTTGCACGAATTGCCGCGATGAGACAGTGGAGCACCTTTTCTTGGAATGCACCTTTAGCCTTGAATGCTGGGATAAGCTTCATATCATGGGCCATGCAGAAAACTCACGCCTGGATTGGGTGGAAAAAGCTAAAACCTCCTAGAATAAGCCACTATTCATGGAAATTTTTCTACTAGCAGCCTGGAGCATCTGGAAGGAACGAAATAATAAACACTTCAGAGGGGTGCTCCCATCACAAGCTTCCTGGCATGCAAGACTCAAGGAAGATCTCTCCCTCCTTATTTATAGAGTAGGAGATAAACATAAACCCTTCCTTTCTTCCTTTATTATCTCCCTGTAAAAACTCCCCCTCCAACCCTCATTCCCAAAGGGGATGATTTGTAAATAATCTTATGTAACATACTTTATATTCTTTAATTAATTTGCAGTAGGAGCCTCTCCTACTGTTTCAGGTGTCAAAAAAGCTGATCTGGGGCGGTAGACCATGATGGCGGTCAAGGAGATCTGGAGCACTGGACAAGCCAGTCGCTGAAGCGGCTCCGGTGAAGTGGTGAGTTGGCAGTTGGGGGTTCCAAGGTGCGGAATGTAGATCCGACGGGGTGTGAGGTCCACCACTACGGCGGAGGCCTAGATGCGGCGACATGGCATGGTTGGGGGTAGGAGGCGGGGAGGGGAAGGGGAGGGGCTCTAGGGAAGAATGTTGGGGCAAAGAGGGGAAAACAATGGAGTTACCAAAGCAGCCCTTTTTCGTTCATGTGGCAGGGGTAAAACAGGAATATCGCAGGGCTAAACTTTCCGGCGCGAGATATTTTGATGTGAGCGGGAAGTTTGAAAGCTTTTAGCGGATGAAATTAAGTGTTATGCTCTTGTACGGCCGACTTTGATATCATGGCCGAGAATTTATTTGTTTTGCACGCAAAAAAGTGCAAGTTTCGAAAATCAATGTCTCCAACTCGAAACTTAGATTTCCATTCAATTCAAATATGGATCATTGAGCTAGTGGAAGCAAATACCATCATATGGTCCAATTCAAATGAAATTCCAAATGTGTTTATTCTAAATATGATGAAAAAAACAAAGAATGTGTATGTGTATGAATAAAGTGGATGATTATAAGGTTTTAACATGCCCGTATGTGTATATCTCTAGGTTTGATATATGAATTTGAAATCACAAAATCCCGGCTTAAAAATGTACCTCCATTTAAATGAATTACAAAAGCTAATAATGGAGTTGAATTCCAAAATTCCAATCTTAGGTTTGTAATTCTGGTACTTCAAAGTATATCATACATGTTCAAAAGTATCGTTATCTCACAGTCCAAACTGTAAAACAAATTGATCAACCATGAGTGCACACACTATTGACCATATATATCTTAATTATGCTTAAGTCTCTCAAATATAGATACCTCACTCTTTATCTGAAGCCACCCATCCCGTCCCCCGTCCACAAGTCATTCTCTCCCTCGGACACGAACACAGGAGCACATTAACCCCCCTCTCTCTTCTAAGTCTGGACCCCAATATAGGTCTCTATCACTTGGTCTCTCGGGCATGCACACATCTCTCCCCCCACTCTCTAGGTCTCTAGGAATCTCTCTTTCCCAAGCACATGCACTATATAGCGGTGTATCTTTCCCAAGCACACGCATTATGTAGCAGTGTATCTTTCCCATACACACAAAACGTCGCCCCCAAACGTCTATCTCCCTAGTTATGTGGTTCTCGCACACTCACCTCACTCACCACCCCCACTACAAACAAGCACCCTTTGTCTCCTTCTGCACCATTCTTCTCTTTCTATTTCTCCCACAGGCGGACCCGAACCAACTCCTTCCCCATATACATATATGTCGTGACTCTTTCCATAGCTCCCTAGCGTATCATCGTTCTCAATCTCTCACGTTGTTCTCTACACTATCTATTTTAGATCTCTCATGAAGTCTCTATCACATACACGATGACTCGCTTCCCTTGTGTCTCCGTACATAGGCCACTTTCGAATAACATCAACCTTGTCTCCCTATCTATACGCCACTTCCGCACACAAACGACCCCTCTCTCTCTCCCCCTCTCTTCCACTATCACGCCCTCGCTCTCTCTCTCTCTCTCTCTCTCTCTCTCTCTCTCTCTCTCTCTCTCTCTCTCTCTCTCGCTCGCTCGCTCTCACACCCCTCTCCCACAAACACTCGATGTCTCTTCCAAATAGTCTCCTCCCCCCACACCCATGCTATCCTGCTACTACACAAGCCTTTCTCTCTCTTGGACACACATGTCACACCATTCCCCCTTCCCTACTAGGTTTACATCATTAGTGGTCTCTCTTCTCCACATACACACACTCCCTCTCACACACATGTGCACGCACAAACACACACAGACACACACAAACACCCATCTATCTGGATCCTTCTTTTAAGACACACACCCTTACATATTCTCTCCAGCTCTGGGTATATATATCCCCCTTTCTCTCTATCTCACATGCACACCAAAATTCTCCGTCTCTCTAACTCACACATGTCTCCCCATGTCCGCATGTGTATCTCACACACTCACTCTGTGATTATGTCTATGTGTCTCCACGTTACACAACACAAAGCCCCATGCACATGTCTCTCTCTATCCTACACACACAGAGACACAAAGAATATCGTATCATTGCCTCAGTCTCTACATATCACACATGCACATGCTGTCTCTCTCTCGCACACACGCTCAACCAAGGTTTCCTCATGAATAACTTACCATCTATTCATCAACAGTCATGGCAGTACGACGAACACGAGACATGAAAAAGAATAAATCTACACGTCTGTAGACCACCTAGTATGACTACTAGGACTAGAGTGAGCCGAAAGCGCGCGACCATCACCCCCTCCTTACCGGCGGCGGGAAAACCTTTGTTTTACACAGTCGGGAAGTCATCATGCTAAGGCCCCACATGCTCAGTCGTTGAATAGAATGTAGATCCAAGTTTATGGAAACAAGTATCGATAATATGTTTGTATCTCCATACTTATATCTCTTCTTATAAAAAAACCAAGTTGGTGATGATGGTATGCCTGCTATCTTGCAATATAGACCGTCCGATCTATATCTGACGGATAGAAAGCAAACTAAAAGATACTGGCACCTCTCTGCACATTTGCAGACAAGGCCTTCCCTCGTTCATCCTTATCTCCCATAACCTCATTGTTGAGCAATTAAAAAAGGAAGCCTCTGGAACAATCTGGCATGGTGGTCGATACTGATGTCGTCCATCCCTATGCCTCCGCTCAGTCCGACCACCAATCACCACCATGCTCCACTCCTCCTCACCTTATCTCTCCTCTTTCTCGAGATATCATTAGTTTTTACACATGGGATTACTCCCGCATGTGTCAATCACAACAGGTGTTTTATTAAAAAAATGCATCTTGATGTTCCGTGCAATTCACGGGCAGCTTGCTAGTACTCCTACAGAAGACTTAGTTGGTGATGATGGTGTGTCTGCCACCCATCATTTCTGACCATTAGATCTACATCTAACGACTGTGAGGTAAGTTTTTTGCCTTTTCTCAACAACATCCCACTTCTCTACCCAATTTGCAGAAAACCCCTTAATTAGTATCTTAGAACCAACCACATCCCTCCCTCACCTCACCAAAACAGCCCGAGGAATATATTCTGATTGAAACATAATATATTTTTAGTGATATATGTATATCAAAATTAGAGTGTTTTCTATCAAGTTTGTGAATAAGTATTATTCCAATTATGATCCGTTGCAATGCACATGCACATTGCTAGTATTTCCAACCATGCAAAAAAATTTGCTAGTATTTCCATATTTTCGAGTTTTCCATCAAGATGTTAGTCACTCCTGGTCGATAGTTATTTTGAATTACGTACACATAGGCACTATGTAACTAGCTGTGCTTTTTGGCTTCCAAAGCTTAACTTTCATTCCTACATACAGTATGTAGAGTATTTAACAAACAAGTACCACTTTCAACCAGCCCTAGGAAGAAACTATTGTACAAAAATAGCAAAAACATACCCAAAATTTCTTAATCCGCGCCAAAAAACTACTCCCCCCGTTCCTAAATATAGGGTGTTTAGTTTTTGGCACGAAAATTAAAGAATGCACATGGAGGGAAAATTTCACAAGTTTTGGGCGAGATTACACCTGAATAATTGACATGAGAAAATAGAGGAGTTTGCCTCATATAAGGAAATGTAATAAAATCCCTAAAAAATTATCCAAACGAATGGTGCAACGCAATACACCTTATATTTCAGATTTTTTCTTAAAAATCTATACACCTTATATCAAGGAACGGAGGGAGTACTACCTAGTGCCGATTAGGTTTGTTTAAACCCGTTTATGGCAGGGTTGGCCCACACATCTGTGCTGACGAGGCACCCTAAACCAACACCGTTTGTTTGACCATTGACACGAGGACTCACATCTGACCTTCTATCCTCTTCTTACTCCTCCAATCATTATTTTTCTTGAACATTACTTCAAACAGTTCTTACGTGTGTTCGTCGGTGCCGGCGGTGATGAGCGAGCTGGTCGCCGCTCCGCCGGACGGGCCGGACGCCGCGCTGGCCTTCGCACGGGTTGGTTGGCTGCCCCGAGCATGGCTCACACGCGAGCAAGCCGCCGCGCTGGCCTTCGCTCGAGCCAGATGGCTGGCCGTAGCGTAGTGCGCACGAGCAAGCTACCGCACTGCCGTGCCAACCTAGCTAGCAAACCTTGCAGACAAGCAGCTGGATGCATCCAGCAGGGTGTGTGCTAGCTTGGCTAGCTGCCGGCCGCGAGCGCCGCATGGAGCTGGCATCTGTGCTGCCGGAAGATGGTCTCCATGCTGCCGGCGCTTTTGACATCGTCTTCTGCCGGCGGTGGTAGCTGCGTCCCATGGCCGAGGATGACTAGGTGGATGGACCGGAGGTAGGAGGTCACTCGGGGATTTTTGTCCAGACTGACATGTAGGTCCCACAAGTCATAACGCCTAACTTGCCGGTCAAATAGACGGCGTTGACTTAAGGGGCGACATGGGTTGAAACATGCCTATAACGACACTTGGTAGTTTATTGCGATGGATTAAGAAAATTTTGGTATGTTTTTGCTAATTTTTGTAGAGTAGTGGTTTCTTGGTAGGGCTGGTTGCAAAGTGGTAGTTTGTTGGTAGTGGTTTCTTGTAAGGAACAATGTACTAGCGACAAACGGCGATTCTAGGTTGCATTGTACTCCCTTCGCTTCTAAATATAAGTCCTTTTAGACATTTGAAATGGACTACAACATACAGATGTATGTAGACATATTTTGGAGTATACATTCACTCATTTTGCTCCGTATGTAGTCACGTGGTGGAATCTCTAGAAAGAATTATATTTGAGAATGGAGGGAGTACTACTAGTGGTCGCGGGAGTGTATAGCTCATTTTGTGGGTTCGATCCCGGCCGAACGCACGGCCGCCTTCTTTTAATATTTACCTCGTTGCGAGCCAATATTGTACACTGGTAGTTTGACTTTTGAAGTCAAACAGACATGCCGCACCACAATGTGGGTGCACTGGATAGCCCAGCCATGTGAACGGGTTTTCCCTCCCATCATCTCGTGGCTCGTGTTCTAGGGTAGTACTAGTACTACTGCGTCAAGTAGTAGAAGCAACGTTTCTCGCCTGCGTGCTCGCCTGCGTACTCTGTAGCTTCTGGCGTTGCATGCATGGACTTTGCTCCATTATCGGCTCTAAACTCCATAAAAAAATTCCTCTTGACGTGATTTTTTTGTTTTGAAACGAAGGCAAAAGCTTTGCCTCATCTTATTCATAAAGAATGAAGGACCAACAAGCAAAGTTCGACGAGATCCATTATACCTCCACAAATGGAAGCGAAAAGCCTAGTCTTGATGTATCAAAGAACTCAAATGTTCTACCCCCGCACACTACAAAAAAAATACACTTCTGTGATGATACGTGTTTGTCACAGTAGGTCACGTTTTCTGTCATGCATGTACATCAATGACAAATTTATGACAGAATCAAGATAGTCATACCTGTGCTGTCGTAGAAGTGTTCCATGACATTACCAAAACTATCATCACAGAAGTGTCCACTTCCATGATGATAAATCGCGCGTCACAGAAGTGCTTTCTTCAAGGGTGACCGACATGTGGCATCCTCTGTAACGGAACGCAGTTAAGCTATCGGGTCCGATTTTGGATCCGATAACCCGTTAACAGCCCCGACCAATGGGGATTTTCCACATGTAAAATCATCATTGGCTGGAGGAAACACGTGTCGGCTCACCGTTGGGACAGATGTCATCCACTCATTGGACCCAAAGCGCCTATGATACGTCGACACGTGGCATGGCCCAACAGAGGCCCATTCCTGTGAAAATGCCGGCCCGTTTGACTCGGTCAAAAGGTGGCGGGCCGGCCCACGGCAAGCCTGTTAACGGCCTGTTCGCATATACCCCATTTACAGCCCGCTAACCCAGGGCCTGTTTACGGCCTATCCGAATTAGGCCCAGTAGCGTCATCTGGGTCGTGCAATATAATTCCAGCCCATTTTAACTTCCGGCCCAAGTATGGCCCATGACGTCTTTTGGACCATATGAGGCCCTTAGTAACCCTCGGCCCATTAACGGCCCGTGGTAAAACTGGCCCGTAATGAACAGTGTATCACTTTATACCCATTAACGGCCCATTATTCCGTTGGGCCGTTTCCAGCCCATGTTATCTTTCGGCCTTCTCAGGGCCCATTTATTCTTGGGCTCATTTCCAGCATTCGTTTACTTTCGGCCCGTTACTGTCATTTTCTGCTTGTGGGCCAAATATAGCCCGTGGTTACAGTCGGCCCATTTGTGGCCCGTTAATACGTTGGGCCGTTTTCATAGTGTCATCAAATACGGCCTATTAACAACGACCCGTTATGGTCGGCCCATGAACGGACGATTTCAACTCTAGCCCATTTACGGCCATAGTGTGGTATGTTATTGGCCCATGTTTGGCCAACCGATCATACAGCCCGTAGAAGGGCCATTGATGATACGGCCCGTAGAAGGCCCATTGTGTCTACGCCCCATAGAAGGCCCATTGTTTCTACGGCCCGTAGGAGGCCCATGTTAACTACAGTAAATATGTAGCCCATTGTTAATGTGGCCTAGTTTTAAAAAATAGGTTATTGCGGCCACTAGCAAACCGCGGAAAAAGAACTGCACTGATTACAAGAAAACAAATAAACAAGACAATGGAAATAAATAAGCAAGCAACTTATGCTAGGCTATCATGGCTATTACACATATTACATCCACTGGGCATCAAAGTTCGCCACAAGTGCAAATATAGGGAACAAAGCAGCATGTAAACGCCGCAGCAAAATAAGTCCAGAACTGAAACCACTTCAGAAGAGCTCAAGAAACAATATCCTGGGTACCCATAATGCTGGCAAGATGTTTAGCAAGCTTATTAACTTTCTCTTGTTTGGCGCTTAAATCCTCCAGCACTTGCTGTTGCACCAGAAAGTATGCATCTGAATTCTGCAAGGACTTCCTCAGTCCTTCGGCTTCCTGTCGCATAACATCTGATCGATGTCTTTCAACTTGAAGTTGAGACTCAAGAAGCCGAACTGATTCAGGCAGCGAGTTCGAAGAGCTGGTGCTAGCAGTAGTAGCCAGTAACTCGAACACTACATCAAGACAGGACTTTGGGGTTGTCTCAGTGTCTTCAATATAGTTTTTATCAGCTTTCTTGGAGAACAACAGGGATGTCTCACTATCTTGAACCTGATCTGCATTACTTCCTTTACCATTGCATAACGGGGTACTGTTCTCCAATATTTTATCCGCGTTCTAAAGGAGAAACAAACAAACAAACACATCACAGGTTTACAATGTAGTATATGAAACTCATTTTGGTAAACCAGTTCAGTAGTAAGGTGGAAAGGATAACAGCATGAAACAAACATATATCTATGTAATATGGTCACTATATGGTCTATATCATTCTAGTTTATGTTGCCAAATCAAGATAGATACAGTTCGAATCATATCTATTTAAGACGAAGCAGCATAGACAGAATATAAGTGTGGGAAACTACACAGCAATAACAACACTTGTAATGTGCATGGCATGAGAACATAACTGTTTATTCAATTGGAACTGAAATCAACATAGAGCAAGTTACAACAGCAAACACGTTAAAGAAATAGGTTTAAAACATACCTGTTGCGCCATTGGAGTTTCAATTGCATCCTTCTAAGTTGAAATTAGTTGGTATGAGTAAATACAGTGATGCAAGAGCAAAGTAGTATGAACCATAGCTACGGAACCTGACCAGAGAACAATTCTTCTTCTGCTTTAAGCGTTGACTTGGGGTTCGGAGTGGTGGTCCTCGTGCTTTGGGCATTGCAGTTGCCTTACTAACTGCTCGTGTTTGGGTGCTCTGTGGTGGAGACGGTGTTGTGTCAACGGGAACTGGGTTACTATCTGCTGGGGTTGGGGTCAGAAGGGGTGTAGCTGGTTCTCTGTCCAACTGGGTAGGGGTACAATCTGCGTGAGTCTGGGTTATGTGTGGTGGGGCTGGTTCTTGGGCAAGTAAGACCATGGTTCTATCTCCATCGACAGGTAGCACGATATTTTCTAAAGACCGTGTTTTTACTCCCACAGATACTACCATCACCCCCTCCAATTGAAATGGCTGATAAACAAGAAAAGTAATTGAATGTACAGACATTGTAAGATAGACAGGTGCAATGGATAGTAGGGAAGAAAACAGGGCATGAAATAATTCACATTTATGTTGTCTAACCAAACAGAATAGCAGGACATAATTTCAAATATATGATGGCTAATTAAACAGGATAGCATGACACAATTTCAAATGTATGATGGCTAACTAAACAGGATAGAATGACATACTTCAAAATATGATGACTATGTAAACAGGATGACATGATATAACTATACGATGTGTCTATTAAAGTGGTTGGCATGCCATAAATCACAAACATGCCGTCGATGGAAACATGATGGCATGATATAATTCACGGATAGAATGACATAATTCAAAATATGATGACTATGTGAACAGGATGAGATGATATAACTATATTATGTCTTTAGAAAATGGGTTGGCATGCCATAATTCAGATACATGCTGTCTATGTAAACATCATGGCATGATATAATTCAAATATATGATTTGTATACTAAGGAAGTGAGCAGAGGGCAATCGCATATAAGATGTGTCAACTAAGGAGATGGCATTCAATATCATGTATATGATGTAAAAACTAAGCATTGCAATACAACATATGCATGATATGAGTAATATAACCCTGCCAAGTTTGAGCATACACCTCAGGGGGGTAATAGGACTGGTCATCTACCTCTGAATCCTCCTCTGAAGAGCTATCTGTAACCAGCAACATATCTGGTTCACCAGGTAGCATTGTCTGCTCTGAAGGCCTTGTTTTCACTCCAGATTTCTCCATCACCAATTCAAATGGCTGATGCACAGGAAGAGTAGTTGAATATACAAACATTGTCGACAAAAGCAATGAGAAATACAAAAAAAAGGACGGCATGATATAATTCACATATATGACGCTTGGCTAAACAGCATGGCATTGCATAATTCACATATATAATGCCTTGCAACAAGATAGCATTGCATAATTCACATATATAATGTCTTGCAAAAAGATGGCATTGCATCATTCACATATATGGTAATTAGACACTAAACAGGTGGCATTCACACAAATCATGTCTAAACTAAGGAAATGACATAGCAATGCAAGATACCATACGCACGATATGAGCAACATAACCCTGCCAAGTTAGAGCATGCACCTCGGGGGGGGGGGGGAATAGGACTGGTCATCTGTCTCTGGATCCTCCTCTGAGGAGCTATCTGTAACCAGCAAGACATGCGCTTCGTCAGATAGCATTGTCTGCTCTGAAGACCTTGTTTCCACTCCAGATTTTTCCATGACCGTGCCGAATGGCTGATGCACAGGAAGAGTAATTGAATGTACTAAAACTGTTGACAAATTTAACACATAATAAAAAATTGATGTCATGATATAATTCACATATAAGATGACTGGCTAACCAGGGTGGCATTGCAAAATTCACATATATGATGCCTGGCTAAACAAGATGGCATTGTATGATTCACATATACGATAAAGAAACTAAACAGATGGCATTGACGCAAAGCACATCTAAACTAAGCAGATGACATCTTTGATGTATACAGTAAGCAATGCAAGGCACCATATGCATGATATTACCAACATCAGCATGCCAAGTTAGAGCGAAGACCTCATGGGGTAAATAGGAGTTGTCTTCTACTTCTGAATCCCCCTCAGAACAGTTATCTTCCTCTTGATTACGATCCGAAATGGGTGGAGGTGGGGCTGCCTTTGCGCCCACCATGGAGCGACGTCTACATGAAATTTTACTGCCATGCAAGGCTCGTCTCTTTTGCTCTACATGTTCAGTTCCATTGTGTACAATAACTGACACGCATAGGAATAAATCATAGTGAGATTATGTAAGGAGTGCATGCACAAATCCAAAGTGATGGTAGCAAACTATGGATAGACCCAAAACAAATGATAGCAGGCAGATAATAGCTTTAGTTAAAAAATACAGATAATGGCTCTTTTAATGTTTGTTTGCACCCAACATGAAACTCATAGTAGATACCCGAGATTAACCAGATAGTAGATAGATACTACTGATTGTTGCCCCAATATGTACCCCACAACCATTTAAAAACTCAAGTTTCAGCATAAGTTTGGACCTGAGTCGGAGTCTAATAGGTGAACACGATGATAAAGTAGCATGTCATCATATTAATCAATGCATAATGTAAGCAGACACAGAAGAGTGCGACCTCTCTTGCGGACCCGTGTAGTCCTCAAAGTCATCTGCTCAGTTGATGATGGTAATGCAGTTGTCGTGGTTGCCGGTGGCGGGGAAGAAGATCTGAGGTGGCAAAAGACAGTCTGGAGAGCGGATCCCTGCTCTGGTGAACCCTTCCGTCGTTGGAGCAGCTGAGCTGGGGTGGAACACAGCACCGAAGGAGCAGGACAAACCACACAAGGTTTTCTTTGACACATATCTGTAACAGAAGTAATTGTGTAAGGGCTTATTTGAATTTGAGGATTCTAACAATGCAGGGATTGGAAATAGACAGGAATAGGACAGGAATGCACGTGCAAAACAGAGAATTAAAAAACACAGGATTTCTGCCAATCTGGGTGTTTGGTTCACAAGAATTGGAAGATCACAGGATGCAAAGAAGCATGGTGAGATTAAGTCAAACCACAAGAAGTGTACAACCTCTTTGGCGAAGCAATGTCGATCTCAGCGTGATTGGGTGGGCCAGTGAGGATGCTCCGGCTGACTTGGCAGTCGGAGGAGGGGAAGAAGATCTTAGGCGTCTGGAGATGGAGCCCGAGGTACTGCTCCGCTGTGATGGAGGGTTTCGTCGTTGGAGCAGCTCCGGTGAGTTGTACGACACCGAGGCTGAAGCAGGACAAGAGAGACAACGTTAACCTGAGTGGAATTCTAATAGAATCTCCAATAGATGACGTAAAATACATAACCACAAAGTGCTAGATGTATACATCAGCCGCTCATCTCTGAACTTAACTGTCGAAACTGAATTTAACTGTCGAAACTGAACTTAACAGTCGAAACTGAATTTTGCTGTCGAAACTGAATTTTACTGTCGAAACTAAACGCACTAGAGGTGAGGCTACACGTCAGTCGACTGACTTTTTCATCTCTGGTCAGTCGATTTTGCAGCCGTTGGATACGAAATCAAGGGCCTGCAGTTCATCTTCAACCTCCACCCCCCTGAGCCGCCAGCCACCACCAGCCAAACAGCCGCCCCCCGCCGCCCACGGCCTACAGTGCGCCACCCCGCCCGCCCCGAAAACACTCCCCACCGCCTGTCCGCCGCCGCCCCGGCCATCACTGTAGGCCTCCCCGTGTCGAGCTTTTTCTCCGGCGATCCCCACGCCACCACCCCCACCCTGAACCCTAAGATAGATAGTGGGGTAC
>NC_057799.1:290679131-290681984 GCF_018294505.1 Triticum aestivum
TGACCCAAAAGTCGATTCAGTCGAGTGAAGTGTAGCTAAATCGGAGCAGCATCGCAAGCAAGAGCAAGAGCGAGAGTAGCAGCGCGAGCAAGAGCAAGAGCAGACCAGGCAGGGGACCAAGAGCAAGAGCAGAGTATCAGCGGCGGCGAGAGATAAAGTAGCAGCAGCTCCTACTGATGTGGACGTCGCCGCCGAGGGAGCAACACTGTGGAGGAAGTGGCCAGCGCCGCCGCCGTGGATGGAGCCGCGCCGTGTCGGCTCAGGACCGAGCGTCGGCAGCACCGTTAGATCGAATCAAGAAGAAAATGCGGCGATTAGTGTACAACCTCTTTGGTGCCGCCGATTAGGCCGCAGCTTCATCCGAGGAAACGGTGATGATGATGCTCTTCCGGTGGTGCAGGTGAAGACATCGGTGTGGGAATGGAGGTGGCGCGAAAGACGAGGGGAACATCGGGGCAGCTCCTTGGAGGTGGACGACGGGGTGGCTGAACCGGTGGGACGACCAGATCGACGACGGATCCTCATCCGGTACGGTGGATGAGGGACGTCGAGGTGTTGCTGTGGACGACGTTATCGGGAAAGAGGCTCCGGCTGGGTGGCGGACGGAGGAGGGTGTGGGGCTTCACAGGTTTTGCCGGCCTCGGTGTACGAATGGGTGGGCGGATGGGATGGGGGTGGGGAACCATGGCTTAGGGACACGCTTGTCCGAAATGTGGGGTAAGTTATGAAAGTACCCCCACCGATTTGAGGCGGTTCTTTCGGTTCAGGGGTATCACGGGCATTTCGCGTGTCGGGATTTCACAGGAGGTGGGAGTTTTCGCGCGCGTTGTAATTTTGGAATAGCAAGGCGCGGGTTGAGATGGAGGGAGTTGTCGGAGCACAATGAGACAAAGATATATCTTAAATATTTTTGGCTAACAAGGCGTGGGTTGAAATTTCTGGACAAGCCTAACGTGTATTGTACCAAATCAATTCGCACTACAAATGTCATTCAAAACTTTGAATTCATGTTATGTTCAATTAAAATATTTCGCTACGTCTATAATGCATGCAACCTAGTACTCACATGAACGTTTTAGTGCATTCCAAACGTATATACTACGGCTTCAATATGAACTAAATTTGAATTCGTTTCTCTATTTGAATAAGATCTACAATAATGATTGTTGTGAAGTCAAAGCATTTGAATTCATTTCTCTGTTTTAATAAGATCTACAATCGTCATTATTGTCAAGTTAATCCATCGTTTGTGTATTATCTTCACAGCACACCACATGATTAGTCTCGAGTTGCATATGAACTATGTGTACTATATGAAATCGAACTCGATTTTTTGAATCCACTTTATGTTGATTTCAAATCATAGTACATTTGAAGCTCTAGCTAGATCTTCACAAACTAAACCATGTCTCATATGTATAATGTGTTTATCACATTATGTATGGTGCCCCGCCCCCTACTCCTACAAGTATTTAGATGTGAGTTGCAAACACCACACATTACCACAAATTCAAATAAAATGTGAGAATGTTCGATATATAGTATTGTTTAGATTGTTCGATATTTAGTTGTAAGCTGCAAATGCCACACATTATCACAATTCAAATAAAATGTGAGATTGTTCGATTCATAGTATGGTTTAGATTGTTCGACATTTAGCTGTGAGTTGCAAATGCCATGCATTATCACATTATGGTACAACATGTGCAAAACCACAACACGTGTGTCACCGCTATATTCATGCATGCATATGTTTAAAACACTATGATCTCCTATTCAAATATATGAATCCACTTTCATATCAAAATATGATCTTTGTTAGTCTCTTACACCCACACAATCCTCTAACCTTTGTAGCTACCACTAACTTTCTCTCGTGCATGCACACACCCTCCTCGCCCTCCCCCTCCCTCAACATTCTATCCATCGCGCACATTCATTTTTTTCTTTAGGTCGTTCTCCCACAGTCTCCACAACTCCGTTCCGACACACACCGATCGATGAACCTCTCCAACGGTGTCTGCCTACAACATACACACGCACCTTCAATCTCCTCCTTTATGTGTCCTTGCCTCGTGTCTCTCATACGGTCACACACACATGTAAACTCTTGCCCCTCTTTTCATCGATCTCACAACCGCACACTCCTCCCCCTATCTAGCTAGTAGCTGGGCCTCTCGCACCACCTCCTAGCTCCATTCTCTCTGTCTATCCGTCTCGCTGGGCCTTATTTGCCTCTAACAAATGGACGTACACCGACCGATCTCCCGCTATACATATAGGTAGCTAGGTCCTTATAACTCGTTGTTCCCCACGCGTCGATCGATCTACCTCATTAGTTATGTCTCTCCCTTCCTCCGACAAACAACAATTGATCTACGGCTCTAGTTAGGTTTTCTTACCAAACACATGGTTCCCCTTCATCATCCATGGATGTGTCCCGACAGATCTATCACGCGCAGGCACACACAGAAACACATCCCCACTCTTATTGATAATATTGCAGTTCCACCCTCAGTTTGTCTAGTAGGCCTCTCCCACCATCTTCGAGAAGCAACTCCATCACCCATCCAGCACTCTACCCCTCTCCCTCTCTCTCTCTCTCCTCTCTCTCTCTGTCCCATCCTATTTCCCGTCCTTCAGTTATGTATGGATGTCGACCGATCTCCCTCAATACATAGCTGGGTCTCTCCTTCTCAACACATATACGAGTCGTTCTGCCTCTATAGTTAGGCCTCTGCCTACCCCTCCCCCACCCCCTCCCACACACACACACCGATACATTAAGCGCTCTAGTCATGTCTCCCTGCCACACACAAACTTGACATGTGCCCCCTGACGTTCTGGTAGCTA